>NW_009206124.1:69127-92606 GCF_000690835.1 Fulmarus glacialis | reverse complement strand
ATTATTATAAATCCAGTTCAATACTTTACATTATGTAGAATTGTAGAATATCACTGCCATTTCAGTCAAGATTTTCCCTTATCCACTTCTGCAGTAATAACTGGAAATACATAAAATGTGATTTCTTTTAAATTTTTTAAAGTGGGGTGGTGGTTTTTTTTTTGGTTCATCTGTATGATAGTAGAGTGGGAAACTAAATGACCCATAAAATCAAACTAGCTTTATTACAAGTGGATGCTCAGGATGACAAAGAGATTAAGATCAGCAACATGGAGATTTATTATTTCAGGTCAAATTGGCTGCCCCAAAAATAAAAAATTTAAGGCACTGTGATCTACTTTGCTCACTTATGTTCAACTAAGTCTTCACTCCTTATCACCACAAAAATGCCACTTAAATGATGTTTAAAACCTCTGTGGATACAACTTATGTATAGCCTACAAAGAGAAATCCTAACTAGCACTGCTAGCGTGAATAAAGGAAAATGGTAACAATTTGTATTAGATATTCTGTATAATATAATTACTTTCATTTATATATATTAGTTTATTGTTGAATGTAATTCAAAACGAGTGAACGCACATTACACATTGTACTTAGTGATGGGCAAGACTGCAAATGTAATTAACAGATAAGCAGCATAATACTGAAATGCTCGCAGAGCAGCCACTTCCGAAGTAGTCTGCTATTTTCAAGGCAGTATTCACGTTTTTTGAACAAATGTGTATGTTTCATTAATAGTAAAAATGAGGAGAAGAGTCAGCTAAGACAAAATTAATCTGGGCTCTAACAAAAGTAGGCCTGTTACAGCCCATTATGACCAAAAAGGAAAAAACTGCTCACCAGAGCCTCTCTTAGAAAGAAACACTTACTTTCCCAGTAAATGCTTCCAAGTGATCGTGTTGCCCATTACTAAACATGTTCCACCGACCATTAGTTCAGATCCCAAAGCCACACCACTTCACACAGTGAGAACAGTGATAGCACAGCCCAAAACAGCCTGTTAGTGTGCAGCAAAGAAGGTAAGATTTACAGAAAGTTTTATTAGGTGAAGGTTGAGAAGAGCACAGTAACACCTTCTAATGTGATTACTGAAAAAACCTTTACGCCTGGAAATATTTACTGAAAGAGCAAGTTGAAAGCCAAATGTAGAAGCCTTGTTAAGATTGCCTAACATGCAGGAGGAAAAAGAGTTGTATTTATTTTACATTCTTTCAGTCAGTGTACTTGTTTCTTTACCTTTTGAGGAATGGTATCATCAGATGTCTCAGGAAGTCTACCTGAGAAGTCAGACTGAAAACAGGGCATCAATTATATAAGCATCAGAGAAAGAACACTTTTGAGAAGAATGTATGATGGCATGTTCTCCGCTTCATGTGAATTAGACTGTCACTACAGCTGTTGTGTGTCAGATTGCAAGCAAATATACCTAATGGTTTAAAACTCGTTGAATGCTATTTTTTGTTTGCTTGTTTTAAGTACTTTGACACTCATGCTTAATGTGAGGAAAAAATCCTGCATGCATACACGCATGCCTAAAAATAAAGACCACACAATAAAGACCACTCCATTTCTTAAAAACGGTGTTCCAAAATTAACAGGAACTAACTGCCAAGCTTTCAAAGGCCATGTGCATTTCTGCTACACAATCCACATTCATATTTGCGGACGGATGAAAGTATATTTCACAAACGCACCCAAACCAAGGCCTGTACCTGCTTGCCTTTCCCTTTTTTTTTCAGATCACTGCTTACCACATTATCTAGCATAAGGCCAAGAACTCAGACGGAAACCTCCCGCAGTTATGGTACTTCTCAGCCTCTAGAGGCTTGTGAAGATGCCTCTGCTGTTCACCGGCATGATCACTTAGTTGATGCAAGCACATGTCATCTTATGTTGCAATTGCTAGTCTTCGAGTTCACTTAGTTTTGAGCAAAGTGATTCAGTCCCTTCCCTAAATATGCTAAGAGGAACAACTGGACCTTACCAATCACTTAGCATATACAGACAGAATACCAGGTAATACCAACAGATTAAAACACATTTCTTAAGAAAAACTTATTAAAAAAATACAGATTTTACAACAGGGCGTAAAATTACTCATCACAAAATCTTTAATACTTACCAGCAAGTTTGTTTCTTGCTCGGCTTCAGGCATGTAGGGATACTGAGTATAAAACATGTCATTTCGCACCATCTTCTTCCTCATTCTGCAGGGACCCTCAGTCATCTCCAACATCCACTTGTCAAGATGAGAGCCAATGGGGGGACCCCACAAACCTCGCTCTCGGAGTAACTCATATTCAATTTGAGACCACTCTTCTGTCACGTATTTTAATGCATTCTGCTGACGCTGAATACAAAGACATTTGTATATGCATCAGGAGTGATGCTTTTAAGCATTTCTCTGATGTGAGCAGAGACATTTTCACTACGTTACAGAAAAATGTGTAATCATTTGTAATTCTAGTACCATTTTCTAGTACACCTTAGTGAGATTTCCAGTGTCAGTTACCATAAAAGCAGGGTTGATATTGTAATCTTCCCAACAAAAAAGGAAAAAAAAGAAGGTAAAAGCTCTGCTTTTGGTTTGTATTGTTAGTTGAATGTATTTCTAAATGGCAAATATGAAAGAAATGTAACACTAATCCACTGATTTTGAAAAAGGATTTTAAGAATGAAAACAAAAATTGTTTTGGAGGCCTTCCCTGCTTGTATTTACACTGGAGAGAGAAGTTAAATGAAGCAAAGCTTGGTGGTTGTTTTTTTTAACTAATTGCTTTCAATGACTTGTTTCTCTCGGAAGCTGATTTCCTAAGATTTATAGCACGCAGCTCAGCAACTAGTTTGAACCAAACTAGTTTGAAGAAACCGCAGGGTGCAATGATTTCATTGTGGAAGGCACAGAGCAGCCACTTTCTATCACTGCATGATTTGGGAAAGGTACCATAAAATTTTCTTTGTGTTATATAATAGTGTTTGTGCACAATGCTGCTCCGCATCTCCTCTTAAGTTTCTGTACAATGTTTTAGAAAGACAGCATATTCTAGCATATTTCCAATCTCTCTCTCTTTTTTTTCTTTTTTTCTTTTTTTTTTTTTTTTAAACACTTCTAAGGAAAGACTACTTAAACTTCTTGAAAAAAATTAAGATTTAACTTATGTAATATTGCTACAAGAGTTTTCATCTACAACCAGATCAAAATGAGTTTATGTGATTGCATTTAAAAATACCTTTAAAATAACAACTGTATCTAAACATTCAAGCATTTCACCAACGACAATCTAATATTTTACAAGCCCCATACTGAGAAACGGGATTGGTATAACCTAACAGGTCAAAATATCAGTGTCATTTATTAATCCTCTGAACCATACCTCTTGATATTCCTTATACTGCATATCAACCAAGTCTCGAACCACTGCAATGTGAGTAAACATCCACTGGGAAATTTCCTAATACAAAGGTAAGAGGACAGAATGACATTTTATAAAAGCAGGTTTTGTTTGAATGAAAAGCCTGTAAATATATCATCTTGCTAAACTTGCTCACAAAGGACAGTTTCTTAAAAAAAATTACTTAGATGATGAATTTCAAACTACTGCATGCAACAGTATTTAAGGTTTTGTTTTGCTTTCTTCTTTTGGGTTTTTTTTTGCTGTTGTTTTTTCAAAAGGCAGTAAATTCATGTATAGGAATATCCTTTAAAAGAAACTGACAAACATTTAGAAAATACTCCAAACACATGACAGAACATTCCCAAACAGCCAAAGATTGGCACTGACAAATATTATTACTTTTCCCTATTGTCTTTTAAGTAATAGTTTGTGGATGCTGCCTAGTTTGTTGGAAATCCTCAGGACACCCAGCACTCCTCACTCTGTATTGCAATATACCTGTTTTCACTTATTGCTCCCTCTACTGATACAGCCAGCAACTGTTCCTGTCAGCTGTTTGTGAGTTTCTTCCTTTTAATTTTAATGTGCATGCCTGCTCACCATGAAAAGGACT
This sequence comes from Fulmarus glacialis, assembly GCF_000690835.1. NCBI lineage: Eukaryota > Metazoa > Chordata > Aves > Procellariiformes > Procellariidae > Fulmarus > Fulmarus glacialis. Next base: position 88,595 of record NW_009206124.1, on the reverse strand, counting down.
GAGAGCACTGAGAATTCTTTATTTTATCAAAGCCACTGAGTAATTTTCAGATCAGTAAGAGAACTGGCAATGTATTTTTTTCACAGGACACAAATAACTTCTGATTAAGTCAACAGAAGTTATACATTTCCTTGTGACAGGAATACACCTGCCCCCCTTGACCCAACATCTCCCCAATGTTTCAAATGCTAAATACAGTAAGAACTCAATCCTCCAAAACTTTCAAACTCCTCTCTTTCCTTTGTTTTCAATGCCTCAAATACTTTATACTAACTCCTTGCAATGCCCCACCAGGTACTGTCCTACTGAGAGCACCACTGCTGTGCTACTCTGGTCTAACTTTTTTTTAAATTTTATGGGGTTTTTTTAAGCAAGCAGGTTTGTAAAGCGAATGTCTAGTTCTACCACCACATACTGTTTTGCTGAACTCTTCTCTAGTACAATGAAAACAGTGCAAAGCAGCATTTGTTTAGTCATGATATATACAAGGATTTTCCTAAACCACATAATTTTCGGGGCAGGATGGAAAAAAGGACAAGCATCTATCTCACAGCTTCCATTTCAGAGCAGCGTTGCAAACTGAATTTAAAACCCAGACTGGCAAAGCAATAAAGCATATATGTAACCAGAAGCAGCTGAGCAGTCTCACCAAAAACAAAGAATTTAACTCTTGGCTTAATGTTACAGTTATGCAGATGTACCTACTAGATTAGGACATGCAGAAGCAAGATGCCCAGTCTGGATATTCAAAAAGGGGAAAACCAAGCACCAGATATCACTTCACATTCTGCAGGATTCCTTACATTGGGATATTTACCACAAACCGTGAACATACATTGCTGGATTTTAGATTGCATGTTATTGACAGGAATTACCTGTGTAGAGAGGTTGTGTTTATTGAGCCCACTTTCCTTGCGGTTTCTCCTGGAACCAGTTAGTTTAGAGAGGCCGAACCCACTGCTAACTCGTGAAAGTTTGGACTGTGTGGTTGGAACCAAAGCCTCCCCTCTACTGATGCATTTTTTCTCATGAGCTGAAAAACACAGAGAAAGAGTTGGGAGCACTTTTTAGGTGGGGTTTTTCTCCCTTCCCCCATAGTTGTTTTTTTATATACAATAACCTTTTCTGCTGCTTTAAAAAGGTGGGTGTTTTGGGGATTGGTGTGTGTGTGTGTGTGTGTGTGGTTTTTTTGTTTGTTTGGGGTTTTTTGTTGTTATTTGTTTGTTTTAAAAGTGCCCAGCAGCACTCACATTCATGTCAAACATTCATGATTTGTATGAAGAAAGATCCCCAGGTGAAATCTGGGAATTGCTTGCATTTTGAAATGAAGCATGACAAACAGATTTGTTACTCCTTTTATCAATTATCAAAATCGGGGTCCATGAGCTATGAATTCCGTCCTCATCTGAAGAGGTGAAAACCAGCTACGTATAAACAAAATCATCACCTAGCTTCCCTCCACACCCGCCAACTTTAATTTTGCTGATTTACATCCCTTAAAGAACAAGTGAGCATTCCAAAGAAGGGAGACAGCGTCTGGAGAAATATTTTTTTCTCAAAACAGTTACAAAGATAACAGAATTTGTATTATTTATGTTATAAACAGTAGATGCAAGTGGAAAAAAAAGCAGCTGAGCACCGTATCTCTACCCAAAAAGGAGCTACAACATGACCCCACTAACCAATGTGGCAGCAAAAGTACGCTGTACTGAGCGGAGAAGCTAGGTGGGCCTACTGCACTTTTTTGTGCACCTACAACCATCCCAGTTGATAGTCAAGTCCAGAAGACTGGTGTGCTTACTTTAAAATTGAAGGAAAAAAAAAATCACAGCTTAGTTCAACTCTCTCAACAGTTTAATGTTCTCCCGATATTCAGCTAATGGATTGTACAGTATGTCAGTTACCTTTGAAAGTACATGCTCACGTTCCTCACTGTTTCTTTAATTCACTCCACCTCTGAGCTTTCTTCTTCTTCTTTTAAAACACTACTACTTTCTTATAGCAATAATTACTCCAAAGATCCTTCACTCTACTTAAAACATTTCTGCAAATATACTGACTATCAGTGAGATACTGGAAACTTCAGCAAACACCAGTCAGGGACAAAGCATATCTAGAAATACAGAGACTGCAAAAACAAGTATTCCAAGTTTCCAAAAATGCTTTCTGTACACCAAGGTTAACATCAATTACTGTAATGGTTTAACCTGGCAGGCAGCCAAATACCATGCAGCCGCTTGCTCACTCTCCCCCCCACTGCAGTGGGACGGGGAGAGAATCGGAAGGGTAGGAGGGAGTAAAACTCGCAGGTTGAGATAGAGACAGTTTAATAGAACAGAAAAGGGAAAATAATAATGATAATGATAGAATATACAAAATGAGCGATGCACAATGCAATTGCTCACCACCCGCGCTGACCGATAACCAGGTAGCGATCGGTACTTCCCGGATCACGCCTACCATTCGTATACTGAGCATGACGTCACATGGTATGGAATACCCCGTTGGCCAGCTGGGCTAGCTGTCCTGGCTGTGCTCCCTCCCAGTCTCTGCTTGGTAGCATGGAAGCTGTCCTTGACAGGGTACTTAGCAACAACTGAACACATCAGTGTGTTACCAACATTCTTCTCATACTAAATCCAAAACACAGCACTAGGAAGAAATTTAACTCTATCCTAGCCAAAACCAGGACAATTACTTTAGAGCCGTGTAATCATCAAAGGAGTCTTGTCTATGGAATTTTCTTATCTGCTGTCTAAGCTCTCGCTAATTCAGTCCAGCAACAGTTGGCCTTCTTTATTACAAGGGCGCAGAGCTAACTTGTGCTTAACTTGTTGTTCACCAGGATTCCCAGGTCCTCTTCCTGCAAAGCTGCCTCCTATGCTGAACAGATTTCCTAGCCAAGAAGTCATAGTATCACTGCTGCTAGAGAAGGACTGCTCACTCACACATTTCCAATCGTATCACCAGACCGAGAGTTTGCAGGCTGTGCTCAGACATGCTCGAGGGGTCCCCCTCCCTGCCTGGCACATCCAATCCTGAGAACGGTAACACAGGTCACCTCAATCCAAGTGTTCATGGGAGGGAGCTAAATGATTCCATCACTGTAATCCACAATACGCTATTAGGTGCGCGCTGACTCACAAACACAGGATGTTGTTGAGACCACCGACAGTGTTGAATAAAGGCCCTGTGTGCAGTGGAATGTAAGTATATCCTATACACAGTACAGTTTCTGAATGAGAGATGTTAAATGGTGACAGTTTAGAGTACTTACCACTACACAAAAGCTAAGCCCATATTAAAACATCCAGTGCATATGGTTCACTTCAGGGAAATCTACCATTCAGGATAGATAAATCCTCAGTTACACTTACCCAAATGATTTTGCCAACACTTTAAACTTGCTTCCTCAATAAAAGGTCTTGCAACAGTTATATCTACTTGGCCACGATCATTGACAGGTAGCGTCACTTTGAAAACTTCTTCTAAAACTTGTTTTTTACTATGGATCAGCTCTGTCCACACTCTGTTTATGGCTTTTAAAAGAAGCTGGCGACCTGCATAGGTACAAGATCACAAACAGCAGCTCTCCACAGTGCTTATAGAATTGGTATTTTTACAGTTGTGAACTGAGTAATTTGTGCAATTATACTCTAGTTTCTTGCCCTCTTGCATGACTTGTGAAATGCCTTTGGCCAGACTGTCTTTTTTTGCCATTTATATGCTATCAGAAAGAATCTAACAGTTAATTTTGGCAATTTTTTCTCTGTGAATCTGAAACATCAGCTCTAATTAGTTGTGATTCTTCTCCCACATCCATCTATTAACAAAATTAGATTCAAAAAAATCTCATAGAAGTATATGTGTACATACACATATATAATTCCATACATACATTACACTTTAATGTTTTTAGATGTGACTCTGTGTGTAAGTACACACCTGCAAAAATATTAAATATATATGTGAAGTGGGGGGGGGAGGAAATCACTGAATCCTTTCTTCCACAGCTAGTTCATAAATTTCCTTTGAGTGAAAGATCCTGAGGATGCCACTGAATAGTAATTTTACCGCCTAAACCAATTATTTCTTATCTATGCTCATGTAAGATCCAGCTGATACAAAACCATGGTGCACACTTAAAATGACCCATTTCTATTGCATTCAACTCAGTGCGTATAAAGCAGTACTTCTAATTCTGGTATGTGTCCAGAAAACAATGAAGAGCTGTTGCTATTTTAACAGAACAGTAACTTATCCTGCATACGTCTGTCTTGGTATTTCTAAGTGGTTTTTTATCTATTTTTTATATGTTTTAATGTACACACACACCCAGCCCTAACAGTAACTGGGGTAAAAGATTAGTGATGACAATACAGAAGTGGCATCAGCAGACATCTGTGGCTTTGTCATTCTCAGATTACCTTCGCTGACATCTTGATTGTAGACTCCATCTGGTTCTATATCAGAGGGGATCATAATGTGCCAAGTTGTCATCCTGGCTTCTGCTTCCAATCCAAACCCATCAACATTGCTACAAATACACAATGAATTAACAACAACCAGAAAAAAAATACACACTAAAGCATTTGATTCCCTGTGACAGTATCACAAAGATTAATATGTGCTCCTGCAGCAACATATCTTCACTTCTGTCCGCGTGAGTTCTGATAATCTGCGGTCACAAGCTGAACTGAAGGTTTATGAAAAAATGACACGCCATGGACACTGATGTCACTGAAGGAAGACAGTAATATTTGAAGAAACACAAAACAGCCGAGGCCACAAATGGAGAACATTAGGGTTTCTGCTGCTGATGCTTCCCAAATGTCTTTGGATGAAACACAAGTCGTACATCTTTTTGGAAAGAAAAATTGAAAATGCCAGGAAGGCATTTGCAGCAATGCAGAAAAGCGGGTGTCTACAGCATTCGTCGTGGGCATCTGATTTAATGCCTGACTGGACTTACTCAATGTTATAAATCCAAGTACTAAGATACGGAATTTATATGGAATGATTCAATAGACAATAAATCTAGTGACAGACCTCTTTGACTATTAATTACTTAGCACCAGTGTTTCTTTCTACCTTGAGAACATTTCAAAAAGGTTAGATAAGCACTTGTGTCAGTATTTTAAAGTACTTCTGTAAAAGGAGGTAAGAATGTTCTCTATACCTGGGCTCTTCAAACTTAATTTTGTTTCAAAATGAATCACTTACGCTTGCTTGCGTAAGTGGCTGGAAAATTATAAACAGTTATCCAGAATTTGCTAACTTATTCGCAAGGTGAGTGTCATTGCTGAGAGCGAACAGGTCATTTTAATACTTCACAGCCCTGGTTCTGGAATGAACTTCCGTCTGAGATATTTACCTTCCCACATGCAGATTAATCAAACAGTGAGCTAGGCAACTGATGAACTCTTGATCATGATTTCCAGGTCCCAAAATTAAGTTTCTGTTCACAGTAAGGACCCTTAGGGAATCAAGGAGAGCCACTTGCTGAGGAACAGTTTTGTGCGCCCTTGAGAACTGATACAAGATGGTCCTGTTCAGGCAGTGATAAATAGCATCCAGCGATAGTCCCTGAGATCTTCTTTTTGACTGATGTGAAATAAAAAAACATGATCAGATAGTAGCAGAAAATCAATTTACTGGCAGATAATCTTACCGTGAATTGACCCATGCTCATTTTTCAAAATCAGTATTTTACTAAAAGCATCAAATCCATTAATTTCAAGGACCAAAATGACATTACTACATGATGATACACTTACAATTTTAACATCTGCTGTTAGACGCTGCTGATTTCTAACAGCAAAAGTCTTCTACCAATCTCCAATAAAAGTGAGGAAGCTTCCCAAAGATGTCAAGGTAAATTTAGGAAGCTTCCCAAAATTCATGTGAGGTAAATTTTGTTGTTTATTTTGGAAGATTTCTGAAAAATAACGTCATCTGAAAGCAGTTTTTACTCAACTGCCCCATATTAAAGCACTCCACACTGACAAGATGTGCCAGGGAAGCTCCATAAAAAGAGATAAAGCCTGGGGAAGAAAAGCGTACTTCTATGCTGACCTGACATGTGTCACTAGTAGGTTGTTTAGTGACATCACTCCATGGATTTTAACGTAACCTCCGAAAATGTTTTCGCAAGCAGGCTTATAGAAGAACATTGTTACCTGTGCAATGAGCTGGATTATGAAGTCCACAAGAAGTTTGGATTCTTTGTTGAACATGCCCTGCCAAAGCTTATCTACCACACGCTGTGTAAAATAAAACACATTGTTCACCAGCACTTGGTAGCTTCCTCCACTCGTTATAGGTAGAGATGCATCTTCACCTAGGTAACAAAAACCCCAAAGTTTTCTTCATTTATCAAAAAAACACATCTGCATAAATACATCCACATTAGTCTGTGCTTTCTAGACTTCTGCAAAAGAGAAAAAGACTCAGTCAAAGAAAAAGCTAAAACCTCAAGGCTTCCCTACAATGAACTTCGATGGTAAGCGAACGTTTGAAATTGACAGTGACAAAGGCCAAAACACGGAGGCACTGGGGAGGGAAGAGTCCAGAAGAAATGGTACTCCTGTGATCCCGAGGCATCATATTTATATATGGTCCTCCTTTTCAACTGGAGCTGCACGTGTGCAGAACCACCTGTAGCTTTTTTAAATTATACTTTTGCTTTTGCAAAAAGAAAAGAACCTTTTCAAACACCTTGAGATGACAAGTGATATCAGCTGGCATCATGTCTCTTTCACTGTGCTTTGTTCAATAAAACTGAGAGTCAATGGGCATCAACTGCATGTGTCTGCGTGTACGTAAATGTCAGTCCAGTTATATTAAGAGAAGCTTGAAAAGTGCAAGTGCTTCCATAATTTAAAAAAAAAAAAAAAAAAATCATCAGTGGTGTTGATTTTGCTCGAAGTTCACCTACATTTATTCACTTGTTGCCCCATCTGCACATAAAGCAACAGATAGCATCGCACCTGGAGGAAGCTGGCAAAACCTGGAAAAAGGAATGCCTGGGGAAAACCAAAGTCCTGCTCCCGGGCTGCACAGAAGTACTTGTAAGGGCAGGCAGCTCTTCTAAGAACCTGACCCAAAGCTTCATGTAACACAATTCTGGATTTATTTTATTAATGCACTGCACCCAGAGAAAGACAAATCATTGCTGTGGCAAGAAAGAGGGAGTCTTCCAAGCACATTTGAACAGAAACGCATGCTGCCCCATGACATCTAGGATAGAGATAGAGCAAACCAAGAGCTTCTGGGAAGTCCAGCAGGCCACCATGAAATCAGATTGGGCACCTGAGCAGTGATATTCCTACAGGCCACTTCATGATCATTTAAACCCATGCTCTGGTGGGACAGCCCACCGTACTGACATCCAAGTTACAAGCTTCTAATTCTCTTCCTGTCCATTTATTAACTGGATCAATGGAGCGCTAATCCCAGAGGCTTTTTCTGGGGTGTTGTATTCTTAATAAAACTACAGTAGGAGGAAATGGAAACAAAGCTAACTTTTAAAAACCAAAGTCCCACCCATGATAAATTGACAAAAGCTCCAGATCCTCTACCAAGGCAAGAAACACAAGAGAAATGATGCAAGGTCCAGTTTAAGTTCTTTTTGATGTGACTGCAATTTGTCTGGCTTACACATCCAAAAGATTCATCCCATATATTTTTTTTAATAACCTATTTTACAGCTTTGGCACAATCAAGATAGTGAGGGAACATGCAAGCACAGCAACACCATTTACACATCAAAGCAAAGGGCAGGAAAAAAAATACAAAGACAATCAAGTTGTAACAAAAGAAGACACTAATAAAGAAAAAGTTGAATAATCAAAACCTTTAGCTCAAATCAACAGACTGATAATTACACTTTGCTATATTACCCAATAAAACATCAGCTGCAAGTAAGTGGTCCATCACTCCATCCAAAACGTATGTCTGAAACTCCTTCTGCTGTGTTCGTGTTGATCTTTCAGGGGAAGCCTGATAAAAGAAATACAATGTTAAGATAATAACTCTGAGTCAGCAAAAAGAGGGAGGGGGAGGGTGTTCTAGGTGAATTTCTCTTTTCTCAGCTCCTGTGAACTATCTTTTTTTTTTCCTCTTAACATTCTGTGTCGAGTAAAAAGTCTTGGCTTCATCCAAAAATTTAAGAACGCACGTCGATTATACATTGGCTGTACATAGCATTACAGAGTAGGCATTATTCCTATTTAAATCCAGTAAATTTATCTTCTGCCAAGAAAAGAACACATTCCGAAAAGGTGCATGGTTAAACTATGATCTCCTCAGTTCACACAGTCACCTCCTTCAGTAAAAAAAGAGTAAACAGGACAGATGAAACATGTAAGCTGATCATCACCTTTATGTGTGGTTCTGCATATTACTACAGCAGCCTTGGTATAGTCATATAATAGATGGATGTGCTAAGCCTTTCTAATCGCCTTTGCACTTAAAGGGGAAAATCACTTTATCATCTTGTGTTGTTCAATGCATACATAATCATACCTAACTGAATGATCCACTTAAACAGTCCTAGAAAGCAATATAACATTAAGTGAACCTGCTTTGTCTTGCCCTGTAACAGTTTAGCAGTGTGTACATACCCAGTCCTCTGTTTATGCTAAGGGGCCAGTAATTAACATTGACGAGTGATAACAGATTAAAACAGCAGTAAAGCAACTGCAACCAATTGAACATAGCCTCAAATATGCTTCCTGATGCTTGTATATACCTGCATCTCTTGACAATTCATTTTTTGCTTTGTGACAGCAAAGAGATGCTCAACTGCCCTAGGAAATTCTTTAGGAAATATACAAGCATAGTCCAAAATTCCTGCAGTTATCAAAAAAAATCAGGGAGACTCAGAAATGCATAGACGAAGTAACAAATAGGTAGGTCAAGGGAGAATGTGAACTGACATGAACTGAACGTTTCAAAATACATTGTCTGAAGAAGGTGTGGGCAAGTTAAACAGTAACTGAACTCCTCATTCCCTGTCTCACCCTTAACAGAATGATGCCTTCTGCAGGTTTCACAAACTTTAAAAGATAATTTATAGGAAGAGAACACAGTTATTTTGTGAATTTTTATAGCATATGGCGCCATAGTCTGCCACTTCTTTTTATCTAATATGAATAAAACAGAAGCCTTAATATTTCTTCAGGGATTTGCAGAGATTTTATATTTTCAACAAAACCAATACAGCTGTCATGGTCTGAAAGGTGTTTAGCAAATGAATCATATTCCACAAAAATAAAACTTGAAGAAAGCTACAGTTTCTCATGCTGCACTGTTGAACACCTAGTGTTGTGATCCACTACCTGTTTCCAAACAAAAGGAGGTATTGGCTAAGATGCCAAAAGATTATGGCTTCTCTAAAGTGAGCACAAAACAGAAATAAAATGTTGACACAGTGTGCTCAGCAACTAACACAGCCATTTGACTGGCCAAATGAAAGTTAAGGAGCCCACAAACAAAAGCAGTAGGAGGGCTGTGGCGTGGAGGGGAGAACAGAGCACAGCAGGAAAAAAGCCACGTAACCAGCATGCAGACCGTCAGCTCAAGCACCCGAGATGGTCACCAATATATACAAATGCTGGGTGGGGACAGGCAGGGAGGAGAAGTCCAGAAAACATTCTCAAGGAAGGCTGAGATAAACTCTCTGCATTTGCTTTCTTAGCTTTTCCAAGTTGTTAAAGACCAGCAAACTACTATTTATGTGACACTACTGTTCCTTTTTTATTTCCCTCTTATTTCATGACAATTTACAGGATTCTACTGAATCCTAGGCTATCACTCCTCTAACTTCAAAAGGTAGTACAGGAAAACATTTTAGGGAATAAAGTGTCACAGTAAGTTCAAATAATAAAAACAAAACAAAACACAAAAAACAAATAAACTGTACCTCTAGCAGAAGATCTACCAGTGGAGTCTGCTTGCTGGCTGGTGTGAGACATAAGTTATCAATTATCAGCACACGCATGAAATCAAACACAAACTTCTTGGCAGGATGGTTGGTTAGGTATGTCTTGGTGCCAACATTGCAGTATTCTGATTGGCTCCTGTTCATGCCAGAATCAGCTGCAAAGGCTTTAAACTCTTCAGCTGGGGACCCAACTTCATCATCAAGATCAGTGACCTGTGAAAAACAGCATGTTAAACCTCTAGAGATCAACAAATTAACAGCAGTCTGTTTGCTACTCTATTCTTTACTTGTCTTTCTAAGGCTACTCACTTCATATTTTGCTTCTTAAGAAGCCTTTTTACAAGATTACTATGTTCAGGATCAATTCCCTAATAAACAACAGGAGAAACATCCAAATCCTACTTTGGTATTCCCAAAGCAAACAGTAATCAGTGAAGACTTGCCTGAGTCACGTGAGCTAGACATCACATTTCATATTCACTTACCAACAAGAAGTACTTGGGCAATTTCTAGATACTTTGCAAAAAAAAATTTTCTCATTGCAAAAAAGAAATGTTTTGAAAAAATTAACTAAAGCAGTTAAAATAAAATCAAGACAGAAGCCAACTAAAAAAGGCTATGAAGCTTACGTAACAGAAAACAAAAAAGGAACCAAGCCTTTTCTTAATACAATACCTTCATCAGAGCGCAGTTATGGGTAAGCCAGTTTCCCAAAATCTCTTCAAAAAAAAAAAAAAAAAAAGGGTCTCTACAGCTTTCCTGTTTCTGTCAAACAAGAACCTTTGAGGGGCTAACTCTTAAGGAGGACTGTAACAAAAGCACAAACAGTAACGAAAGCTGTCAGATCCAAAACACTAACTGTTTTTATCTAACGCCCTCCTCCAAATGCAAGAGGAGACAACATGATTTCCCTCAACAGACTTACTGCATCACCAGCTTACATGTGAAGTAACCGAACATTTTGAACATTTGGTCTGCTTCAGTAGGAGAGTTTTCCCAAGAAATGAAGAAAAGCCTGGACACGTAGTCCTTCTGGTTTTAATGGCAATCTCAGAAAGGTTGAAAGATCATTTAGGAATTTTCTCTCAAGGCTGAATTTGGGCTATAGCATTTTGTTGCCAGAACCTGGCTGTTATTCATCTTTTTCACAAGAGATTGATTAGTTCTACACATTCGGGCAGAGGGAAATGCTGGAGGAGCAAACTGATTTGGAGTCAAGAGAGCCCTCAAACAGCAAAGAGCTCAAGTTGTCAGGCAGCTACACAAAGTTTCAAGGGACCTAGTAGTTAAAGTAAAATCTGCTCAGAGACACAAGGCTCTTCTAAAAACTCTATACAGGTGAATGCCAAATCAGCTTTACCAGTTTGTAAGTGGCACTTTTTTTTGAGAGAGAGAGCGCACTCCGAGCATCTACTTCATGTGCAAGTTAAACTAAAAAGCAAAATAAACTATCTTTATGGGAGACTCATCAGCACACACCTTTAAAAACTGATCTCCCATTTCTATTGACAACAAAAAGATAGCATGCCACCAGTAAGTATTTCCTGAAGTATTTTATCATGCCCTCCCTAGTTTTAGCATTTGCCAACCTGAAGCCTAACTATCCTTCCACGTTCTTAGTAACATTACTTTTAGACATTGGCTAACAATAACTGTTTGTTTCCTTTCCATTCATATTCTAGAAATAGTATCATTTGTAAATGACGCTTAGCTCGAAGAATACTTCAGGTGGCAATGCAAAGTTGAATTCACATCCTCTCCTGGCTTGAACGCAGTAGTTCCAGGTAATACAAGAACACTGTTTTGTGGTTATGCCACAAAAGAAGAAATGGGAAGTGGGAAGAAAAAAGAAGTTTTACATTTTATCACATCCTCCAGAGCAGAGGACTGAAAGCACAGGCTGATGCAGTCTCTTTTGCTTGTGTAAATCTGAGCTAATGTTGTTCGTATGAGTGAAAAAACCTGATCCACTAGAGAACAAATATACCATGTATATTCCCCCTAAAATGAAAGTTTCAGATGTCACTGCACAGCAACTGCCATTCAGCTGAACATGCACTTCTCTCAGTTCCAAAACCCAAATACAAAATGTCCACCCCAGGCTTTACAACAACCTCCTTCTGCAGGGTAAGTAGCTTTACCTTTGTATGACTGTTAATTGATAAATCATCAAAAGTAACATTCAGGGTAAAAACAAAACAGCCAACTAGTTGGATTTCCTACCATCTCAGAGTAAGGTCGTATGTTGAAAGGAAACACTGTTGCTGCCAGCGCACACAGGAACTCTGGACTCATCCACAAGGAAATGAGGTCCGGCACATTGTGATACAAATATCGAAAGAACTGCATCAAGGTGACTGGATATTCTCGAAGCCAAGAGCCTTCTTCCTCTGACTGCCAAGGCTGGGTTGAAAAACAAGCAGCACATTAGTATAGACGGCATTAATTGAAGAATGCTCATTTCAGAAAGGAGCTGCAGGAAGAGGAGCTGTAGGGTCAAATATGCAATCAAACACATTGTCAAACATGCAATGAAACACGTGATCATGACAGGTGATCAAAGATGGGGTCAAATGTGATCAACCATGTGGACAAGCGCTTATTCAAGCAGAGCAGAAATAATGACTGAACATGTGGCCAAGCACACGACCAAGTGTGAAAAACACATCCAGAACATGTCAAATGTGTGTTGGAGCACTTGTCAGAACACATCACTGAAGACACAGTGCCCAAACATGTGACCTAATATCTGATCAAAGAGATGACAGAAAATGTGTTTGAGCATATCACCAACATGTGACAAACCTGACCCAATGTGACAGAACACGTGTCTGAGCATGTCACCATATGATGAACACCTGACCAAACATGTGGCCAAATACATGGCTAATCGTGCCTCCAGAATGTGTGACAATTGAACAAGTCACCAACTTCTAACAAACACATAAACCACATGTCCAAACCATGTGCCTGCAACAGGTGACAACAGAACATGTGATAAGGGAACATGTGTCCAAGCCATCACAAACATGTGACTGAATACATGGCAGCATGTCACTATAACATAAATGCATGAGAAACATGTGGCTGAACATGACAAACATGACAACAGGACATGTCATGATAAAACAGGCTGGAACAAGTTGCAACCACATGATGAAATGTAACCAGACACATGACTGAACATGTGATAAACCCACAGCAGTGACACACGGCAGCCTAACACATGACAGTAACCTATGCCTGAGCACGTGTTCGAGCACATCACAAATAGGAGACTGACCACGTTTACAACACATAACTGACCGTAAGACAAAACATGTGTCCTAACATGTAATGATTCAAAACATGTTGGTAAACATGACCTGACTCATGTCAACCCAAAATGTGATGGCACATCTGAACATACACCTGATGACACAGCACAAGACAGCAAGGCAAGAGACAGCACATGTCTCTGAGCATGTCACAAATGTGTCCGAACAGGTGAGGACCAAACACATGACAGAACAGGTCACCAGCAAGAGACAGAACACGTGACAAAAGGAACGTGTACCACAGCAGGTCACAAACACTTAATCAGTACACACGTCCAGGAGACACTTCTGAACACGTTAACATGGGAGAAACACACAAGCAATGCTTCTAAGAGCATATCACAAACACAGGACGACAAAACAGACAACACCCAAACAGGTGCTGATCTTCAAACATTTCATGAGATAATTTTCAGTAGATAACACACTCTGGCTCCAAGGATATACAAAATTTTTCCACTGAGAAACCAACTTTCACTACTCTTGACATTAGATTCAAAGATGAGAAGACGACACATTTTTCTGGCAGTAAATTTATTTCCTCCAGCATGTGGCTATTAATAGTCAGGGGACTTCTCTGCATGTGAAATGTTCATGCAAGAAATCTGCAACTCGCATAGCTCTGAGCAGATGGGATATAGAGTCTCAAACATTCCCCCACAATTTCTTAATCAGGAAAGAAATTCAATGATCTCTGCCAAGAACATTTTATCCTTCTGCTTTCTTGTTTTGTTTTATTTGCAGTAAAACACAAAGCCCAGCCTTTTCGTGAAAAAGCAGAGTTAATTTTGTGGCCACTAATATTTCTACAGATATTGAAAAATAAAGTAAGATAGAATAACCCACTGACAATGATGGTTTTCACCAAGTATTATGAGCCTAACTCACAGCTGGGTTTGTCATGACACTAACAAAATCTCAGCTTTTCTAATTTGGCTTTTGACCGCATGGCAAAGTTGAACAATTCTGTATATTCAAATATGAGCAAAATTTTTTATGCTTACGGAATTCAGCATGCTTCTCAGCATTCCCAATAACAAGAAGGCAGCTTCTGTGCAAACACTGTGTATTGAAGAAGTAACGGTGCCACAGGAGGCAGGAACTCCAAATATGAATGTCCAAATAGAGTCTAAATCAAACTGTAAGAGGTGAAAAAGAAGAAAGATGACATGAAATAACCCCTTTCTCCCGTGCAATTTGATACTGCTTTTTATTATACCTACAATACGCACATTTGGCAGTATCTAAAAAATGAATTGTTTCACGTCCTCCAAACTTTATCCCCAAAAGCTTCATATGAAGGTCATGTGTCACTGAAGAAAATTCCTTCTAACCATGGGCTAACGTAACTGCAACTCTCACCTTCTCAAAGTATGTGTTTTGAAACAAGGAGAGACCTGTAGCACAAGTGCTGCACAATCACCTCAGTTTACTTCACTCACATCTAGCAGTAAAACCCACATGATATCCCACAGAAAAAAAATAAACAAAACACACAAACCAAGCTGCATTTTCAAGCAAGTCCAAAAATTAAATCAATTAAAAAAATAAAAAAGGACAAAGTGCCCAACTCTAGCATTAAGAGTGCTACTGCTAAATATTTTAAATAGTTGAATTCAGTTTCGATTTAACTGTGCTGTACTTCAACGCTGTAAGCAGGAGGTGAGCTTCATGCCTCTACTTCACTGTAGCACAGTGCTGAACGTGCCGTCAAGTATTCCTCTTGAGAACACAGGCAGGCAGAATACCTTCCAGTCTGAAACTTTTACTTTCCGGTTCCCACTGATACCCATTCTAAACAGGCACCTTGCCTATCTGGAGCGTGGCTTTTCTCCATAAAGCACTACTAAGGCTTCCTAGGACTCTGTTGTAGGCCATATAATAGCTACTCGTTTACATATAACTAAAACAAGTCCAAAATCAACCTGTTCAGAATAAGAACAATAGAAGTTTTCCAGCAACAACTGAGATGCCTCCCTACAAAACCACAGAGACTTTCTGAAATAAAAGCTACCTTGTTTTGTCTGTAACCTCGTGAACTCTCTTTAACAACAGCAACTCCCCACTCTTCAAAAAAAAAAACAAAACGAAACGAAAAAACCAACCAAAACCCAAACGAAAACCCAACAAAAAAAAAAAACAACAAAGAAAGCAAGCAAAAAATTATGCCCCCTTCAATGTCCACACCATGCCAGCTCGAACCAGGGATCTGCTTCTCATTTGACCCCAAAACAGACCAGAAAGACACCAGTGACAGCTATGCCGTAAGGCTAGCTTCCACTTACTCCCACGGTACCTTGTTCTCCCACCCCAAACAGCTCAGCACTAAATACCACATCGTGACTGTGAGTCAGCTGCAGAAAAGGAGGGGGCCTGGTTAATCCATTATTTTCTTTCATGACAGACAGAATTACATTTACATCTTACTAGATAATCCCTACCTGGCAACCCTGATTACATCGGCTGCTGATGACAGGTGCACTGACCTGCAGGTTTTCGGGCAGTTCAGTGACTGGCTGCTGCAGGAAAAGGGCCATGAGGAGGAAATAGAGTGCAGGTACATTAGTGTGCTTCGGGAGAAGGGACTGCAGAATGGGAAAGCCTGGGAAGTGACAAGCATCCCGGTTAATCTCCCGGACCGTCGATCTGCCACCAGCGCTCCTGCCAACATTGAACCCTAAGATGAAAAAAAAAATACAAAAAGCCAACAATGGTAATAGGGAAATGCCTGTGAAGCTCACTCTTACTCAAGTAGTGAACTTGAGAGGGTACCTCCTCAGAAATTAACGCTGTAAAAAATGAACGTGTGTATACAGACTATCACACGCATATTATGCAATTCTGCTTCAGACGTCTAATTTTTTTAATCAATAAAAAAAAAAGGAAATTATTGCCTTCCAATACCACACAGATGACACTGCTCCATATAGACTGCCTAATGCTACTGCATACACACACAGATCCATTTTGTGACCGTGACCACAATTTCAGACTTTTAAAACACCCAAGCTCCTGAAAAAAGGTATTTCACTGGCTGAGAGGGAAGTATCACCTTAATCTCAGATTTATATTACCAAGCAGCAATCCCATGGCTCATTTAAGTCGATGGGCAGCTAATTTGTTTCCAAAGATGTCTTAGGGGCATCTTGTTTCAGCTCTTTTGTTACTGATTAATCAGCTGGTATGAAGCATTAAATGCTCTTATTTTATCTTAAGTGCTGCCAGAGGCACAAACCTCACCTTTCATGACCCTGCTTCTGCCTATGTATTTCATTTTCCTATTAAAAAACAAAAAATACACACCGGGACAGCAGAAGCACTTATTTTCAAGTGAGGAAGGAGGCAGGCAGACAGTTCAGTCTCTACACAAGCACAGATAGCAAGCCATTCTTCTGACAGTGCCACAGACCAGGTTGTTTTTCTGAGTCTAATACAGATATTCTTTCCACCAGAAATTGACTTTTTAAACAGAAAACATCTACCAGGAATCAGACTAATGAAATCTTTGCTACAAAGTTGCAGGAATTCCATCAGTAATCTTGAACAAAAATGGCTCGTATTTGGTTTCATGAGAAATCTTGGAGCTAATGTGTTGTAATTTGTTAAAAAACAGAGGGTATGAAAATTACGTAATCTCGTATTTGGTTTCATGAGAAATCTTGGAGCCAATGTGTTGTAATTTGTTAAAAAACACAGGGTATGAAAATTACATAATCCGTCACTACCATTTGATGAGACACAAGTTTAAAAATATCTGTTTGCTCACGGTCTAGCTCAGATCCAATTAAAGTGATACTATAATAAGAAAAATAGGAAAACTCTACAAATGCTCTCCAAATGTGATTGTAAATCAAAATCTTATTTAGAAAGATTTTGTGACTGAAGAAAATTTTCATGTTATTGGACATTTAAAGTGAATATTGAATAAACAACAGTCAATTCCCTAAAATATTCGTGGGTTTCAAATTTTAAAGCACATGCAAGCAAGGCATGTGCATGTGCAAAAATTGTTTCTTAAATAAAACACAGGACCTTAATCAGAATTAGCCAAACAACAGATGCTATATGTTAACAATAAATGTTTGCATGTGTCATATGGTTTCAGAAAAACTGTTTTCCTTAACCTTCCTAATTCATTAATAATGCAAACAACCATCCTATGTTCCTAGTTGAATATCCTGAGCGATATATCATGGGATATATTACAGGAAACCACTGTAAATAGACAGACTTAATAGACAGTTTTATTTATACAAAAAATGACAAGATAGCATAAGATACTTTCATAGATTTCAAAGAGACAAAGCAGAAAAAAATGGACTTTATATTTTCATTTCAGGAAAAGCCCTCTTCCTGAAGTAAGATCACTTCAACAACACTTCATAATTATTTCCTTACAATAAAGCAATTTGGAAAAATCTTTAGCACAGAAACAGATCATATACTGCTGCAACACAGAGAGGTGGCTCCCTGTACAGTCATTTTAAAAACAACAATTAAGTTGAAAGTACTATTAATACCACCAACCTGATTTAAAGCCTACTCAAGCGCATGAAAGACTCCCATTTAATGTCAATGGGTTTGCATCAGGGTCTGAATGGACATTCATCTGAAAAGCACTACCTTATTTTGGCTAAAAAAAACAGGTCCATGGAAATCGCCACTATACCTATCTACACAGAATTGACATCCATTATTTCAGACACTTGGAGATGCATTTCAGACCCATTCAAAATGGGTCCTGTAGCACTAAAGCCTTACACACTGAATTCTAGATCACATGGGGTAACGGAAAGGTCTGATAACCTGGATAAATGAGGCTTTAAGAACCTGCGAAGAAAGTCTTTAATAAGAGAGAGAGTGCAAGTGCGCATGTGTGCAGAAGAACGCAGGAGAGGGAGAGGAAAAGAAAAGCTAAGATGATACCGTGAACACAGAAATTCCCAAGATAGCAAAAATCCAAACAGGTAAATCTAATTGGCACAGAACTCAGTAGACAAAGTAGCTCAGGTATAACACCACATGATGCTTTAACTAATAAAAGTAAACAAACGAGTAAATTTTACTGAATCTTTATTAGCTATGTACATGTGCTGTGCTATGCTACTTCTGCATCTAGCTCCGATGTGCCTGCCCACGGGACATACTTAACCTTACCATGATGGTAACAGAAAAAACTGATTAGCTACACAGGCTTCGTGCAGATGATGAGGTAATACTGACCTACAATGAAATCTGTGTAATGTCAATTGAAGGGCAGTTTTGTAAAACCTCTCCCGTTTGCCTAGGAAATCTAACTCTTAGTTGTAAGAAAAACGACGTGCAGAGGCATCTGATTGCAGCACAGCCAACAGTAACGGAAAGGATGCATCTGCCAGACAGTATTCACACAATAACCCCTGCCTCGACACATACGCACATGCACTCCCACGCAATCCTTCAGTCATGAGGGGGCTGAGATGTCATACCTAGCACAGTACCAATCTTATTGGTCAAGACAGAATCTGTCTGATCAAGCCAGCCTCCACCACTGAGACCCTCCTTAAATTTGATAAGGATGGACTGATTACTCAACAGGACCACAAGAATTCGCATGGCTGCTGTGACCGTGGTGGAATGCAGGTGTTCTTCCATAAACATCATAATCCAATCAAAACCCAGTGTCTTGACCAGTTCTTCACAAGCCCTAATTAAAGAGAGAGAAAAAAAAAAAAGTAGTCACATTTTACAGCATTTCGTTTCCTACTAGACAGCAAAAATCAGTGTCCTCCAGTACAGGACAAACTTCAAGATCAAAGAAAATTCAGATCTATCAAAGAGTTAACTGAATTCTCAGGTAAGCTCGCTACACCACAAGAAATGTTGCTCACCAAATCTTGTTAAATGGAAGACATACAGGGTATTTGTTTAGCAGAAAGGGAAGACTAAATGCAGCTCCTGGGACTATTCCATTGCATGAGATTTCTCCAATTGCTGCTTTTGACAACAAACGTGGAATGCTGAACTGGAAACGTTTGTCCACAAATTGTAATTTCCAAATACTTTTTGTTGAGCCATACATAGGTAGAGAGTTTTCACAAACCTTTTTAATAAACTGGTATTAAAAAAATGAAGGTTGGTTGGTTGTTTTTTTTTTTTTAATTAAGGGAAGAGTTGCTTGGGAATTATTTGAGAGAATATGGTCGTCTTCCCCCCCCCGCCCCCC
>NW_009206124.1:0-69111 GCF_000690835.1 Fulmarus glacialis | reverse complement strand
TTTTTGTTAAAGCAGCATTGCTGAAAAGCTCAAACTGGTTCGGGTTGTATTTCAACCAACACTCAGTCAACCACTATATAATCTACATATGCCATACATCCCCAAAATGCCTCCAAGAGACTCAATAAACCCTACTGGGCAGCTGCTTGAAAATTATATTATGTCAAGGTTTAACTTGACAATGTTTCAAAGTCTCTTCTCCAACTCACCGTATGACTCCAGTGCCTCATTAAACTATAATATTATGTTCCCTCACATGCACTTTTAAGGAACTAAGGGGCATTCTAGGGTCAATGATCCTAACGATAACCCCTACTGAAGCCATTTGATCTTAACCAAATGTAGTTGTTCCAACTACAAGTGTTCCAAACTTGTAGAAGTTCCACTATCCCACTTCTCTGAAAACAGAAGTTTTCTCTTTCAACAGATTTTATTTTCTCTATAGCCACACGTGAAGTTATGAGAAAACAGCACCAAGAAGTACGCAGAAGTAGCCAGACATCCACACTTGTTCCCACTGCATCCTACTCACTTGTGATCCTCTGTCCCTCAAAGTTTTAAAATTAACAATTTTACAAACGTTATTTTTCTTCCATGAAGTAACAATAAGAAGCAAGCAGTCTCCCCTCAGATCTATCATGTATTTTCCCCTCCTGCTGATATTTACTTCTGTTGTTCCCATCTTGAAGCGTAAGTTTCTACCAATGCTGTCAACCATGGACTTAAACTTTTTTAAAGATTCAAAACAAAAACCAGTTAATGCAATAGCTGAAAGATACGTGTTAGTTACACCAGCATCTGCTTAGTACTATCATTCTTGCTACCACAACTGACACCATACAACTCAATAATCATGCATTCCGTTTCTGCTAGCATACCTCAAGTTAATTCAGTGACATCTGCATAAATCATTCAATAATTCCTATAAAATTATGCAATTCAACCAGTGAATCGAAGGGCTATACAATTCTCTCCCTTGAAATAAAAAATAATATCCTTTCTCTATCTCAAGTTTTTTTGTACTTACTGCAGATTAACAGTTGTCTTTTCTTTAGATGTATATAGAAGTTTCAGAAGGATATCTAAAAGCCTGTTCCGCAGTAGAATAAGATTAGCTGAAACAAGTCCTCCAAAATCATCCTCTGTTCCTAAACATCAAGTAAAAAAAAAAAAAAAGGAAAAATTAGGCTTTTGGAACATGGACACTTTAAAGGCTATTCATAAATTCCATACATAAGCAAACCCAACCTGATCCCACTCAGGTCACGAGGAAGCCATGCTAAAGTGCAGGCAGCCTGCTATACACTGTTGTGAAATGCTTGGTGCCCCATTACCATCGTCACACAGAGCTTGGTCAGTTTGAAGAATGGGTAAAAGAGAATCGGCAGCTTTTCAGACAATAATCTAAACTGAGGTGGTCCAAATTAGCTAAGCTAGTCACTCCTGGCAAGTAGAGACATAAAAACAATAAAACACACACTCCACCCCCATCCCCCCTGCCCCCAACCCCACAATACAGTAGTTGGATAAACATTTTGCATTATGCAATCGTGCGGAGACTAATAAAGCTAACTGTAAAGCAGAAACACTTCTCCCTCACTTGTCCCTGAATATACTTGTCCCCCGTATATTCTGAAGAGATGTAGAAACATATGATCTTTGGGCACCCCCTTCTAGTTATTTGGGTGACATCCATTGTGGGGCTAAAACATTTCTGTTCAGAGAGACATCTCTCCCCACAAAGAAGCAGAGATGCACGGGTAATTTGAAGGAACGAGTGAAGGAAGCAGAAGAAACCCATGCAGTGTTAAGTGAAGGAAAACAAAAGATGAGTACATGGATTTTGCACTGCTTTGCACGCAATACTGAAAACTGAAGTACCACAACTAACTGGCAGCCAGGTTATAACAAAATTACAATATTGCTAATGACACTATTTCTACATTTTAAGTATTTAAGCACAGAAGCAATCACAAAGTACTTCTCTTCTACTGCTTCTAAGCCATGCCATCACTTACCACTGTCAAGCTTTTCTTCATTGTTTATTTCCATGACCACAAACTTCTCACAGACTGCAAATGTAGGTAAAGTGGAAGAGATGAACTGTCCAAACCTTGATGTATTCAGAAAAAAACATCATTCATTGATATGACAGATGCACTCTCATCTATCAATAATTCACCTTAAATATAAAACCGTAACACTAGTGAAAGGGCGATACCCAAAAATGTCAACTTTCTCACATCTGAAGATTGAGGAAAACAGCCTCCATCTAAAGTTACTAGCCAAAAAACAAATTAACATGTAGTAATTAATGAAATCTTTGCAGAGAAGTCTGCAGGAAAGGGGCCCTGAAAATGCTAGGATTCAAGAAAGGAAACTGGGAAATACCACCAAGTCCTAGTAAAAGGAACACCACAAGTTAAAGAAAGGAGAACAAAACATTATTCTCAAACCATTACAGTTGAACAAGTATTACATCAAAAACAGTGATTACTCGACTCGGGTATAACATTTATGCCTACAGCTTGAGGTGATGTAACACAAGGTCATGTTTTTTTAAGACAAGACGATGATATGCTACTCAAAGAAAGGAGATGCAATATACTCCTGGAACCAACCTGAAACAGTCCCTAGCTAGTATAACTTTTTGCGAGTTATACAGTATTTTTCATTTTTATTTCCAGGAAAGAGAACAAGAAACATTCAGATAGGCATTCTACAATCTGTTCCGTAACCATTTAAGCATAAAATCCACAGGTTTATTCTTGAATAATTTTTTGTCCTCTGTAATTAAAACAAAGAAGGTAAGATGTTCAGGTTGATGCTTCTGACACCTTTAATTGTACTTAAAGTGAGAAGCTGAAAACATGACCACTCGTATGCAAAGAACCCCCAAGCCTTGCAATATTTTATCCATTTCCATTACAAAGAAACAGGAGATGAGAAAAATTAAGTTTTCAAGGAGTTGAACTCATTTAAAAGCATTTCAAATACTCCTGTATGTATGAACTGCAATTATTTATGGAACTTTCATCAGTCAGAATTAATAGCACTATATCTGACAGCCTTAAATATTTTTCTACAGTTATGATTAAGAAAAAATCTTGAACTAAACCTTTATTGTGGGAAAGTAATCAAAGCCGTATTTTAACCAGAAGTATCATTGTACTCCATCTTAAGTAATACTCAATGCTATTTAAGAAAAGTGCTCAGTGCTTCACATGAACAAGGGAGCTGCAATACAGCACCTTCGTTTTTCACCTGCGGAACATGAAGCCAGTTAAATCATTTAGTCATACCTGTTTAGATACAAGCTGAATTTAATACGTAAATCAAGGCATTAACAAAATTATTGCTATGTCTACTTCAGTTACCTCTTAGAGGAAAAAATGCAGTATATCAGCATTTCACGTTACTTACTCCAAAGCAACATTACCATTATGTATTTTTGACCAAGATCACCAACATAATAAAACCACAAAATCCAGAATTATCATAGGTGTGGGCTACCTGAGCAAGTCATAGCTGCTAGGGAAGCCTTGAAGCAGAAAGCTCAGCACATTACTAATCGCAGCAATAGTAGGCTGGGACAGAGACATATCTCGAAGAGTCAAGAGCAGTCTTGGGATGAGTTGGAATTCCCTCATTAACTTAGCATTCTTTGCCGCTTCACTGGAAGAAGGAAAGAAAGAAGGTGGCAATTTAAAATTGGAGCATCCTCTACGCACAACCTAATCCTGTAAGTCTCATTACTAGGCTGGCATTGGCTCCTACCTGGACTCAGTAAGAAGTTCTATGAAGTGCTCAAATAATGACAGATGAAGCTCATAGGGTGCATGAAGCCAGACCTGAAATACAGAATAAACAATGATATGTTTTGTACACAAAACCACTTTAAGATTAAAAACAGACATTAGTACATCAAACGTTATGAAAGGCTTGAAGAGACTAAAACTGTTCGTGTACAAGACCATTTACCTGGACATTATGCTCAAAAGCTCATTGCAAGGTTCTCAATTGTTTACTCTTCAACTTCACATAAGTATTAAATATATCAGTGAAGACTAAAGAAACACTCATTGGTACCAAACATATTCTCTGTTAGTGTATCATGCTGAAAATTAAAGAGTTCTAGACAAAGAAGTTACACACTATCTGGAATTTCTCTTTAAACAGATGGTGCAATGACTCCAAAGGAGTTATTGGGATTTACAAGGCTGATGCGAAATGCTGTGTTAAGTTTATTTGGCTTAAGTGAAGATTTTCTCTTTGTAAAATTAACTTACTATCTTCTGCCAAGATTGAACTCAAGGTCTTCGCTGATTTTTTTTTTTTTAATCTTTACCCAGCATTTCCTGCACACCATTTTAAATTATTTAGATCCTCTACAAAAAAAAATTAAAAATTGTTCAATCAATAGAAGTAATAAAAGATACAAAACCCAGAAAGCTCACAGTTATATCTGCAAATCTTAAAATTGACTTGCTATTGAACAAAGCATAATTCATACTTGTGCTCTGGTGTACAGAACTGGCTTAAATGAAAAGCTTTCTAGCTTTTGCTTTTCTTCTAATCTTATCATCCAAAATGATCAGAACAAATCTTTTCATTTCCCTGTTTAGCATAAGAGTAAGAACATCTAATTTATCTAATTTAAGTGAAATATTTGGGTCACTGATTTCTGAATACAGAAATAAAATAAATAAATAAAAAAGCTAAAAACTGAGGCTTTTGGAAAGTTTCTTCTTAGTGACTCACAGACCTATTACTTGCATATTTTTTTAGTCTCTTAAGTGTATTTGTTCTCCATTTGTTCTTGGTCTTCAGGGGGAAAAAAAAAAAGACATGAACTAAACAATATGAAATGGATCTTTCGTACAGTAGTTGCTGTCTGAGTGACTATATACCACTGATGAAATTTCTCAGCTGGTTCCTTTATGGGGGAAAAGAACAAAAAAGAAAGGAAAAAAAAAAGTGTTCGTCATCAGAAGAATGCCTCACTGTAAAAGGAGCTGGGCTATGATTCACACTACTCCCTGCTAAACAGTTCATCTACCTTAAGACCTCTACCACAAATATTACCTCTTGTAGATGTAATAACTTTTATTAAGTCTATGTTTAACTTTGTGAGCACAAAGAAAGCATTATTGTAATTTAAAAGGTTTGTTAAAGAATAACTAGTTACATGATACTGAAGAATTTATGTTAGGACATGGCACAAACTTATTTCTAGTTTTAATATTACGCCTCAAAAAAAAAAAAAAAGAGGAAAGCTTGATGGGTGACAAATTTCCTCTGTATTAGATCCCCACTGAGGTTAAAAAAAAAAAAAAAAAAAAAAAAGAGGCTCAGGTTTGCCCTTTTCATTTCCTCTTTTTTTTGTGACATAATTATAGTGCATTGTTAATCTTGGCAAGGGGGACTGGTTGGGTGCATTGAAGACCTTTAGGCTCTCAAAAAAAGGAAGGTAACAAGGCCAGTTGATTTTATTAAAATAAAGGCTATAGTAAGCAGCAGGAGTTTTTTCACAGACAAGAGCCTTAAATAAAGTTTCCAGGAGTGCTTTGAAATACTCAAATAGACATCTAAAAAAAGGAAATGGGTAACTCCATAAAGCCATTTGTGCAAGACGGACTTGCACTATTAAGTCAGTATCTTTATAGCTGGATTAGTAGTGGCAGTAGTATATTTATTTATTTTAGTATATGTGAATCAGAATACTTTTACTCAGTCTGTGTCAGGTACAGATAATGCCAAAGGAGCAAACACTAACCGACAAGTTCTACGCATCATATAACACTGTTTATCAGCCTTTATTACACTAGCATTTCCTTCCGAACTTTTCTACTTTCCTTAGTTTAACACAGCAACACTTAAATATTTCATAGGTCGTGCAAGCAGAATTTTAACTGCCTTACTATAAACTTTGCAGGAGACGTATGATAAAGTGATTCCTACGTGCTATGTTGGAAGTTTACCTCCTACTGTTATTTTCAGTACGTTTTTCATGCCTCGATATATGTAATGCAGAACACCCAGGTTAAAAGAAATTGCTGTGGAACAGAAAACTACAAAACCTATCTTCTAGAACAACAAAAAGCAGAAACATCAGTGGTATACATTCATTGTTTCTACAGTGATTCAAGCCACTTCAGGAGGAAAAGTTACCAATAAACTTGCTGCTCCATGGTACTTTACTGTACCATATATGAAATAGGATAACAACCTAGTTTGCTGCTGTTCAATATTTAAAATATGCTATCAGCACCTGACTTAATCACTATCCAGTATCATCATCACTTTTCTGTGCAGCTTTACATACTTCAAAATCACAGAGCAGATCCTGGAAGGCAGCAGAATTTGGAATAATGGAGGTCTCATGCCCGCTATCAACAGTTCCCACCAAGGAAAAGGTCAGATGGAGTATGTGGCTGTTGAGAAGGGACCGTTTCTTCTTTAACAGCATTGCCAGCAACTTGAACAAGTAAACAGAAAAGGAATTAGTAGCCTATGAACACACAGCAATGTCGTCTAAGCACAAAGAAGCACGGATGAAATGTCCCTTTCGAGAAGGCTCTTGAAGTATGTCTGATAGTTGATACTCTTGATGAAAAAGCTTGAAAGTGGCATTACAGTTGATTAGAAAAGGGGAACATCCAGCTCATAAAACATCTGTTCTACACTAGAGACAGTATCTAGGCCTTGAGGATTAGGCACACACAGACACACCTTAGCTCTCTAGTAGTCAGTCACAGTTTAAGACAGCACATGATAGTTGTGTTCCTGGATAGCAACTGTGGACACAGCAGACTTAAATAGAGCACCCCTAAAGTACTGCATGCACAAATGAGAGGTATTCTGGCAGTGAAGAAAAGTAGCCACGACAACATAAATCTGAATAAGCCTGACTTACTTTTTTCTTGCTACCTTTGTTGCCCTAGGCATGACCATAGATGTCGTCCTTTCAGTCCTCATTTCTGCTCTAACTTACAGTCTGGGTTGGGAAAGAACAAACTGCCAGATGTACTATTGCTATTTCTCGTCTTCTGATGCAAACTTGATGAACTCTCAACATACTGCCCTGTTCAGCTTTACCACCCTCCTTGAAGCATCACTAAAGAAATACAGATTTCTGGGAATCTCTCTCAAACCATGCTATTTGCTGAGGTCAATACAAGTGGAATGTAAGGTCGTATGTGATGATCCACTGACTGCTTATGGTGCAAGGAGGACACTGTCTAGATTTGTTTGGTCAAAGTAAGCCAAGGTCTGCAACAGGCTACATGGAATAATATGTTTCGACATAACTATACTAGCCATTAGCATTACAAGGTTTGTAAATACGCCGCCCAAACCACAGCACGAACCTTCCGTTTCAGTAAAGCAATCTTCAAGAGAAACGTAAAATGCATTGGTCACGTGAAGATCTTTTCAAGTCAGCCAACGAATCCTTCTGCAAAACTGACTGCACTTTCCCCACCCCAATGGAGAATTAAGACATCTTCAGCTGAAAGCAAACAGCATCACTAACTATAAAGTCTGTGCAGTCTCCTCAAAATGATGATTCTAGGAGTCCACTTGTTTGGTTTTCTTCATATATCCCTGTCCTCCTCTCCTGCTAGCAGATCATGGAGATAGAAGCTCCCAGGCTTGCAGGGGTGGATTCACAATCACAGGAAAAGAATCATCTAAGTGCTATAGTTGTGCTCTTGCTTGCTATTAATGAAGGGTCAGTTTCAGCAAAGCAGCTAAATGTGCACAACTGCTTAGCAAAACTTTCCACCCTCTCCTTTAAAAGCCAACCTAAATAACCCATCTATGCTAATTAGCCAAGAGGTCAGTAAACTTAAGAGCAGAAACTCAGGTTACCACAACGCAATAAATAATTTCCATGGGAACTGCTATGACAGACAGTGAAATTCAATCAGCCTGGTCTGTTTTGAGACATTTTTTACACACCTGATAACCTCTGATTCTTTCCATTTCTTTGCTGGCTAGTGGATTGCTCTTTACCACACAGACCAAGGCCTTCACAGCTGCATACAGCCCTTCTACATCTGATGCCATGGCTACAAGTCCCAAAATAGCAGCAGCTCCACCAATGTACTGCAGTGTAGTGGCAACAGGCTTGGGGACAAATGTTCTTACTCCTGTGCATAGGCAGAGAAAATAAATTAAAATCAAATTAAATCTAATTCTTGTAGGAAATCATTGTGAATACATGCAAGTAATTTGCATTCTAGCATTGCTTGAATTATGAAAAGAATACCACTAGAAGAACTATCACACCACAGAAGAGGAGGTGAAGGAAATATTGCACTGGAAAATAGTTTATGACCTAAGGTAAAGCAATTAAGTATATTTTCATACCAGTAACGCATATAAACTGAAACAAGCATCTCATGTTAGCAAAAAGAAAAAAGATAATAGTATGTCCATAAAATATAAAAATGTTAAATAAATTTAACAATGTACCATTAACATTCATCAATTACATGATTACAAGACCTAAGTTCTTATTGACAAGTAATTAATCATGTTTAAACATAATAATTCTCAAGTACTCAACTCACCCAAATATCCTATCAAAGCTGCACCAATGGAGCGCGCTGGTCCATTCAAATGCCCTGCTGAGTTATGTAGCAGTTTCACAGGCGTGGCATTTTCATGAGAGGAAATCGCCAGCTGAACAAAACAAGAAAAAAGGCAAGGGCTAAAGGGAAGAGGTTTTTTTATGTAAGCCTGAACATAACTTGTATGTTTTCCTCCTGTGATAAAGAGTGAGTAAAATATAACAAAACAGAACTATGCGAGAGTCATTAGGACATTCTCTAAAGTAAAGAGAAATCTCCAGTCTCCAAAGTTTAAGGAAGATTAATCTAAGTTTAAAAATAATTCCACTGAATCATAGAATGGTTGGGGTTGAAAGGGACCTTTAAAGATCATCTAGTCCAATCCCCCTCCTGTGGGCCGGGACATCCTCCACTAAATCAGGTTGCTCAAAGTGCCATCCAACCTGACCTCGAACACCTCCAGGGATGGGGCAGCTTCTCTAGGCAACCTCTTCCAGTGTCTCACCACCCTCATTGTAAAAAGTTTCATCCTTATGCCCAATCTAAATCCTCCACCTTCTTTCAGTTTAAAACCCTTGCCCCTTGTCTTGTCACTACACACCCTGGTAAAAAGTCTCTCTCTGTTTTTCTTATAAGCCCCCCGTACGTATTGAAAGGTTGCTATAAGGTCCCCTCAGAGCCTTCTCTTCTTCAGGCTGAACAACGCCAACTATCTCAGCCTTTTTTCATAGATGGTCCTTTGATACAAATAATTCACTGACTTTTAATGTACTTTGAAGAAAAACGTAAACCAATATTCTGGTTTCCAAATCTGAATCACAGTCAGAGGACTAAGCTATCCGCTTTGTTCATCTGCAACAGCAGAAATATTGTTCAACGATATAATCTTAACTGTTTTTCAACAGGATTACAACTGCCATCGACATTAAAAAGCCAAAACACCTCCAAAAGGTGCTAAGATACATAGCTACTAGTAATTTCAAGAACACAAATAAAGTTTAGGAGTACAATCTCCCTCAATTTTTTTTTAAAAACATGAAAGTGATTATGGGCAACTCTGCTGACAAGTACATTATTGTTCCTGGTTGTATTGAGAAAATTGCCTTGAAAGAAGTTAAAAGAAAGGAACAAACTAGTAGTACACATTAACCAACTCATTTCCCAACATACCTGTTTGGCAATAGCTTTACTATCCAACTTGTTGTAAACTTTCCTTATTTTTGCCACTGTAAATGAAGAAATTGACAGTGCATAGAGACCAAAAGAGACCTTCTCTTCTGGTACCAAAGATACTGGAGATGGGTTGATTCCTTCAGACTTCGAATCTTTGCCTTAAAGACAAAATAAAAGTTCATTTCAGTAATAGTACTGTTTTTCTTTTCAGTCTTAAGAGTAAAATCTTAAGCAGATTATATTGCAGAATAGGTATAGAAGAAAGGTTTTACAAATAGCTGAGATTTAATATTGTCTTTGCATACTGGCTCGCTGTACCAAAGAGTAACTTGATAGCATAAGAGTCGTGGAATAAATCTGCTATTTAAGATAAAAGGGCAATGCACAGCGAACATTTCCTTTCAAGAAGGTCTACAATATTAACCCGTAATGACAACTGGCAGCCTGTGGCTTGGCAAGCAATAGAAGATGTGGTGCTTCCTCGTCTGAATTTTTGGAAGGCAACATTACTCCTGTACTTAATTTGCGTACAGCCTAAGGGCTGTTCACTTCCCTTCCTACCTGAAGAAAAACAAAGTAATCAAAAAACAGACACGTATTTGGTACATCTGCATCTTTGCCTGTGACAACAGGGTTTTTACAGCGGTTTGCTCAGAAAACCGCCTTAGAGAATGGTGCAAGAGATGCAAGACTGAATAAAGACCAAAAGGTCCAGGAATCAAAGAGAATATATAACCGTATCTTTAATATTTTGTATCCACTGCTCCAAAAGGGGATGCTTCTTGTGAGGCACTGCAAACACTATGACTGACAGCTGTCTACAACGCTTAGAGGAAGTGTGCAAAAGTCAGCACCTGAAAGCTCAACATAGAGATTCACTTCTGCATCTTCATTCCAGGTCAAAAGGTGTCTGCAAATCCAGTGAAACACATTAACGGAATTAAAAAAGCATGAAGGCTCCTCACCTAACACTGAAACAAACGAGAAGCTGGGCATCTCCATAATTTTTTGAACCAGGGTCAAGCCTCTGTCAAGTCTCAGCTAAGACAGACTTTCAGAAGTCTTGGTTTCCCCATAAATTAGATCCTCATTGGATCCTCTGCTCATGAAGATGCCCTGAGAACATTCCTCCATTTCAGTGAACAGCCACAGGAATTCCTTCTCCTGAACTATTAACTGCTCTCTGAGGGGTCTTTCCAAGGCTTAAAGAGCATCAGGTTTTTCATTTTATTTAAACACAGGACAAACTCTCAGAAGATGGCAATCTTGCTCACTGAAAACAGGGACAAAACTTCCGAAGGAAGCATTGTATGGGCAAATGGCAAGTCAGACACAATTTCCCTGTAAAGGACAACAGCAGAAGACTGCAAGGGCTCTTCCCTTCTCCAGGATTCCCACAAATAATCATTGCACTAAGGAAAAACAAGCATTTTGGAAAGAGAGGCCAAGATAAAAGGGTAAGATACAGAGCTTCACACTGCACCCCCTATCAAACTCCTTAGGGTTTGGCACAGTGAACATGACGTGAACAGAAGCTTAGTCCCAAATAGAAACATGCCCTTTGTTCTGGAGCAGACCACTCCTGAAATACAACAAACTGAGCAAAGCTTGTGCAGGAGAAATACTGAGTTTTTCCAGTGTGGCGGTGTATGTTAAGAAATGAAGAATTCTTTTAAGTTACTGTAGGCTTCCTGGTGAACATGGCCTTAGCATAAAGGCAGGAAGATCTTTAATTCTTGGAAGTGAACGAACAAATCCACATTAACGGAATTTGCTTTGGCTATTCGGTACTTGCATAGCGCCAGTCAGAATGCCTTCCAGAAGAAATTATAATTGACTAGCAGATACCTAAATCCAGAGTTGCTTGCCAGGTTTGTCTAGCTGTCAAAAAAGGAAGTACATGACACATCTGTAGATGACAGAATTCAATTCCCTAAAGTTTTTCCACTCAAGATGGACAAGGACAGCTACCTTCTTTTTCATGATACTTCGTTCTTTCACAGCCTGAAGATCATCTACATTTGGGATGTGTGTGTGTGTGTGACCACTCTAGGGAAAGCTTTCACCATGAAAAGTAAGACTGCGCTCCCTGTACATACTTTTGTTTTCCTACCACTCTCATCACTCACTGCCTTCTTCCTTGAGACGGTGACAGTTTCTCTCCGGAAGAGCTGGAGAGCATTATGATCCTCCCAGGGAAAGACAATGCAAGGACAAGATGACTTGATAGATTCCCTATTTTTATTTATGATTCACTGAAAAGCCCTGTGATAGCCAGGTAAAGCAATGAGCATCTTCTGACGTAATACTGATGTTGGTGAGGAGGTACTCTAACTGCACAGAAAGACAGGGAGCGCTACAGAACAGGAAAATCTCGTTAGTGACAGTTCATCTTACTGGAGCTAATGAAGAACCTGTTGTCTGAATAAAATAAAAACAGGGCGATGGACACACATTTCTAACAAGGTTATTCACATCTTTTTGTGTTGCACTCCCCTCAACCTCACACAAGAACACTTAAAAAATGCTCATATTTGTTTACAATGAATGCTTAAAGACTATCTGCTGCACCACAACCCCTCCGTTTGATTTTTTTCCTCAGTTGACCTTAGGCCCTATAAACAATGACATTTCAAGACAGCTGTGTTTAAAGTACAGAATACATCACAGATTTGCAAATGAGTGCTATCACTAGAAACTGACAAGTTAAAATGCCTTTCCAATTTCACTTTCTACAGATAAATATAATACACAGTATGAATAATCATAGGTTTAAGCACTTCTAACTAGTTTAAAACCAAAGTGAGGAATACAAGCATTTCTAGCATATCTCAGTACAGAACTACCAGAAGTATGTTAAAACAGTAATTTGGATTTCTATCATCCTCTTCAATAGCAGCTACTCATCTTCTTCCTAGGAACAGCTAGCTTTTCCTGTCTGCTACCGCATACTCTCCTTTCTCACCTCTTCTGCCAATATGCACACAAAAGATTCCACTACATCCGGACCAAGTTACCAGCTGCCATTTGAATTGTACTTACATGGTATGTACACTGCTTGAAAGCTTCCCACGTAATTTGGTCCCAGCTCATAAATGGTGCTAACACCTGGGGCAGGCAAAACTTCCTCCAGGAAATGCGTAGGGCCCAAACGCCACACTAACGAAGAGAGCTGGCGCTGTGCAGGTGGTGTGCCAATATAGGCATAAACAGTGCTGACTACAGGTGGATTGGCAGAACCAGACCCACTAGGGCTACTATGAATATAGTGAAGCTGTAAGGGAGAAAAACACAGTGAAGTTAATGAGATAGCATGGGTACCATGAAAAGAAAATAGACAGATCAGAAACTTGGGAAAGCAATTTGCAAAACAGGGGATGTACCAAGTGATTGCTACGTAACGCATGGTATTCTGATAGCATGCAGCAAAAGTCAGTGAAGAACATTAACCAGAAAGTAAATGCAAAGATTAGAAGTAAAAGATGAAGGTGTGTATGGAAACACAGGATAAGAACATGCGAGTTCTGTGCTTAAAAACGCTAAAGAACAAGGGTGTATCTTGCTTCTAAAAACATGGTGCTTTATGATCGTCATTATTTTTTGCAAAAGCAGTAAGACAATCTTCATAACCTTGTGTTCTTTCTCCTCCTTCTTCAGCCAGTGAAAACATACCTTTGGTAATTATACAGTTTCGAGCTAAAGTGCAAATGTGACGAACTCAGTTTGGTAAGATTTTCAGATGGCAATAAAACAAATACATGGAGAAGATGCTGGCCTATATATAATGGCAGTAACAATGTCACAGGCATTTTCTATCTACCTTGTAAAAATTCTGTTACCAGCTATTGAATGTAGTCACGTATACATACTCATGTATTACAGCTATTAGCATAACCAGTAAAGTTACTATAGTCCTCTTTCTGCAAAAGGAATACTGAAAGGTAAACTTTGAAAGTCAAAATATTGTTTTACTTTTAGCAGTACAGTAACACTAAATGTGTTACATCTATAATCAACTAATAACAACATTGGCATGTCAGCGGCTATCACTGACAAGGGGATGTTATTTCTGGGGTGGCAAGAGGGTTGGGAAAGGAAAAACATGGCTAAATTGGCAAAACTGTCTTACTATGTAACCTCCCTATTATTCAAAGTTAGATCTGCTACATGCTCCTGGAATAAATCTTCTTCACCTTTTTATCATCCTTCTAATTAATCTAGTCAGCAGCATAGCTGTGCCACACTTGCCTCACATTCAATACAACATGTCCACTTCACTTTAGCGTTACTATCGCTCATGCCTGAGAAAGTATTCATTATTTTCTCCTCTTAACAGGACAAGGGCTGGGTCTGAGCTATGCAGTGAGCAAAGACTCCTTTTTGCAAAGCTCCTCATTTCAGGTTTGGTTTTTGGTTTTGGTTTGGTTTGGTTTGTGTGGGTTTTTTTTGTTGTTGTTGTTGTTGTTTTGTGTGGTTTTTTTACACATATATATGCACAGAGAGAGAGAGAAATTACTCCAACCAGTGAAAATGAGGACCTAAAGATTTATTTTACCTTAACAGTGTTAACAAGCTGTCCATCAAGGTAGAGCGCAGCTGTGCTGTTCTTTAGCATGCCTTTACTCATGACCAGAACGAGGTGATGCCACTGGCCTTCCACAATGAGGTCACCACAGCGAAAACGGGCACAGCAAGGAAGAATTTCGTAAAATGATGATTCCTCACTGAAGTCATCGACTAAAGGGAAAGTACCAGTTAGTGGGCACAAGTAGAAATGTTATTCATCTGTTTTAAGCTTCTTATGTCATCAGACTTTACGCGAAACAATCTACAGCAATACGTTAAAGCCAAAATTTTAGAAAACACGCAGTTAACAAAAATACCAAAAAAAGTTAAAAAAAAAAGTTAAAAAAATTAACAAGATACAAATGAAGTCATATGATTAATAAGATGCAACTTTAGACTTTCAAATACAAGAACTGAAAGAATGAAATCAGAGTTTTTGAGAAAGTATTCAGATCAAATTGTCACAATTTGACAGGCTGAACGTCATTAGATATTTGCACATCAACAAATCGGTGTAGTTTTGGTAGTATCAACAACGGGTCTCTTCTTCCTTTGCCTTAATTCTTCTCTAAGAAAATTCTCAGGATACTTTTAGACTTCTGACAGTTACATTTTACTTCTCCCCTTCTACCCTCCCTTTGAAATTTTAGCTGGAATGAATAGTTTGCTAAAGTTTTACTACCTTCCTCACGCCACTATGCAAGTCACAGGAAGATTTTTTTGTTGTTTATCTAAAAAAGTTTTTATAGCAGTAGTCAGCAAGAAATAATAGATGTCTCTCCAAACCTACAGAGCTATTTTTCACCTTTCTCATACTGCGGAGAGAGATATATCCACACTTCCTGGACTTTCTCCTCACACTTTTCCCTGCTCCACAGTGGTCTCCTCCACAGGCCCCACTATCTGCTCGGTGTGGTCTTTTCCAGGGGCTGCAGGAGATCTCTGGTCTGGCGCCGGGAGCACCCCCTCCCCTCCTTCTGCTCTCACCTTCGTGTCCTCAGGGCGCGCACTCTCACATTTTTTAACTGACTCCTCACTCGATGCAGCATTTCACCCTCTCTTACATATGTTTTCCCAGAGGTGCCACCAGCCTGGCTGCTGGGCTCAGCTGTGCCCTGTGGGGTGTCTGTTGTGGAGCTGGCCGGAACCGGCCATATCCAGGCACAGGGCAGCCCCGGCTTCTTCCCACAGAAGCCCCTTCTTGCCCCCCCAGCACCTAGCCACAGACACTCAGTATAAGCTTGCCACTATCTTGCTTAAACAATTAGGTCACACACAAAAGAAGATACAAGCAAAAAGATTGCCTTTCAAAGCATCTGCATCAGAATCATTCTAAATTACAAAGCTAAGTGAAATTAAAGATGAGGTTGAAAGCCTGAGACTTTTTTTCCTTAATAAAAGCCGCAAATACGACATCTGGCTAGCAAGGCACGTGTCAAGCACAGAGCGGGGTACTCGTAACTCAAGCCTCAGTACGGTGGCTTCTCTTCTTCCTTTTTTGCAGTTCTAAGGAAAACTAATTTTCTGAAGCACTTCTACTGAAGGGGTAGCTCACGGCTGAGACATTTCTGCCCAAGTCAAAACATCTCATCCGTTCCATTTCAGTACTGTAACCACAGCGAGTCACCCTTGCCTTCCCTTCACCTTATCAGCAATGGTGCCTGGGTCGTAAGGCCGCTGACCTGACACACAAGCACCAGCTGCTGTGGGGTGAGGCGAGCTGCACCCGTGGCTCCATCGGCCACCTTCGCGCTCACAGTGAGAGGACTCAGAGACGGGTGCCTGCTTGGCAGACGTGCAGCCAGAGGAACCCACTCCCCGCCTGTCTGCAGGGGCCACAAACCACAAGCTGCTGACCACCCATCCCCAATTCACACACATATACTCTTCAGAATTTCCCAGGTCTTTCTTCACTAATGGGTGCTGAATTCTCTTCTCCTGAATGCTGAAATACACTTTAGTTCTCAGCACACATTTTTTAAATTTCTCTAAAAGGCATCCTTTGACTTCATACCAGAGGGCATGATCAGTTTGCAGGTGCATTAGCTTCTCCATCGCAAAGCAGAATGACCCACACTCTATTTGAAAGCCTGCCCCTACCCCCTCACTGCCAAAAAAAAAAAAAAAAAAAAGACAAAGCTTGAAAATTCTCCACCAGGGAACACTTCAATAGAAAACAGGAGCTTTTCAGATCTCTCTTCATTCTTTCACATTGAAGGAAAAGAAACCACTAATCCTCTTACCACAACAGCTGCCTGCACAGGGAGAACACTGATTTCTTTCAAAATAGCACAAGGAAAATGATAAAAGCAGAGTACTTAGAACTAACTTTCACCTACAAAAATAATCTCAAGTTCTTTTTCTTAGCCAAACACCTTTCAGCACAATTCTCGCTCACAAGAAAGATCCTTAAACATCCCATTTATTCTTACAATAGACCATCAACACTTCCAGTTCCTGCGCTGGCGGGCCTGCCATCTTAGTTCTTCAGGTACGTACTTGCTCAGCACTTATGGTACACCACCAACTACGACTCC
Organism: Fulmarus glacialis; assembly: GCF_000690835.1. Lineage (NCBI taxonomy): Eukaryota > Metazoa > Chordata > Aves > Procellariiformes > Procellariidae > Fulmarus > Fulmarus glacialis. Next base: position 52,259 of record NW_009206124.1, on the reverse strand, counting down.
AGTAAAGCAATGTATCCCATTCAATTAAAAAACAGTCTTTGTAGTCAGAGACCTTCAGATCTTCCCTGACAAAGCGTCTTCAAATCCCATCTCTTTTAAGGAGTTAGATAATAGGGGCTTACAAGCTAAAAACATACGATCTATAGCTCCAGTGCAGGCTAAAGCAATTAATATGAAGATAAACTTATTTAATTCTCTCTTATAAGAATTCGGTCTTCTGAGAAAGAAAACACTGTCAATATATTTGTAATTTAAGAGGTTTAGTTCCTCCCTTATACTATGGGTCTTCAGCTCTCAAGTTTCACGTTTTGAATCTGACTTCTACTAAGAGGAACTACTACAGTTTATGATGCGAATGTCCGCTTATCATGAAAATAAGGAATATTCTATAACAGTCTGCTTCACTGTTTGTTTTTTTTTTAAAATAATAACAGTTGTATGAATTCTTTATTAGTGCCTGCTACTCAAAAGGAAAGAACAGAGGCAGGAACAGATTTTTGACAACCACTTGTAACCCAGCGTGTTGGTCTGATAAAGAGCTAAACCTTACATACGCAGAAGGCTGCCCTGCTCCTCTCAGCTCCTCCACAGCCATGGTGCATAAATGGCCTGTCAAAACTGACCATTTTTGGAGGCTCTGATGGAGGACAAGGCAGGAGACAGGAGATAGCCTGAAGCCCCCAACTGCACCAATAGCTCTTCTCTAGCAAATTCACTGGCCTCACCAGCTTCACTTACATCGTCACTACACCTCCTGTAATTCCACCTTTGATCACAGATACTGAATGAAACTACAAACTCTTTCTGAAAACTGATCACAGCATTAAAACATTAAGTGAATGACTGATTGCTTCAAACAGCCCTCCACCGTTGGGACTATCCAGATTGAAAAAGCCTTCACAACCTGTTATAAACATGTTAGTTTACCATTTCCAAACTTCTTCAAAGCAAAAATAGTTAACATTTGCACCTCAAGAGATGATGTCTAAAATGAATGATACAAGACAAATAAAAAGCAAAAACGTTCCAAAACCAATGACATAATCCCTCCTTCAAATCTATAATACTCGGGGTTTTGGCAAAAATTCTTCTTTATATGCAGATATCAAATCTCCTTTGGAAATTATAAAAGCTCCTTAATTTCTACATGAATGTTTACATTTTACATTTTTCCATTGTCAAAACCCATTAGGAGCTGGTGAAACTGCAACTAAAGTTCCATCGCATACAATTCTTCTAGATACTAGGTTCAAAATAAACTTGCTGTTGCATCCCCATAATATTGTCAGGACTAGCTGATGACATGACACAACTCTTACCATAATTCTGAAGCAATTCTTCTTTAGTTGAAACAATCAGTGACCGGTCTTTTGCTGAGAGGACAATGGCAAGGCATACATAATGCTGCTCCGAGGAGTTTGCACGCCGCACTACAGTAAGAAGTCTCACAGGATGGTTATTAGGAGGTGTACTAAAATGTTCAATACAAAACCAAGTTGAATAGCTTAAACCAGATGGCGGTGGGAAAAATCTTTCACCTAAAAACAAAAATGAAAGCCCATTATACAGCTGGAATAGCTATTACTTAGGATACCTACTTGTTCCTGTTCCTTTTTTGTATCAGCTCAGTTGATACCAGCTGTGCTTTCTCAAACTTTTCCTTCGTGGACTTCAATGTTACTTCTTTCATTTCTGACTCAAGCTTGGAGGAAAAGCCACATAAAGCTAGTTCAGAGGGGTTTATTTCAAAACAAAGTAAAGCAAGAATTGCACACTATTCCCTCCTATTCTAAAAACAAAAATCAACTCTGAAGCTGTGCTTGTTCAGAACAATCCAGTTTCAGTCCCCTAGACAAAAAAAGCGGAAATGGATCAGGCCCTCAGAAACTGCTACTACCATGATGAGATGCTTCTTCAAGAGGTGTGACCCACTGAAGAAGCCTTTGTTGAGTAAGATCTCTCCACCACATACACCTGACTCCACTTCATCTCCTGGGGTGCTCCCACAGAACAACAAAGAGCTCACAGACTTCAAGTACTGTCTAATTCTGTCTTAACTGCAGTAAACCTTCAACTTAGTTTTTAGACTTAACACCTTTTTTAGCTAAGTGATCATGTTCAGTTAGCCCTGCAGCACACCAGGTTTCTGTAGGGTGAACAGCCTACAGTGACCAAGTATAAGGGATAGCAAACAATTTAGATGTGATTTTTGTGATATGTGTGTAACTATACCTGTAATAAATTCAGTCAAGAATTCAGCAGAACAAAACTACAAGTACAGCATTACAGTTAATTCCACATTTCCTATGCTTTTCACACTATTACCTCAACTTGTTCATAATGCATCCAGGTTCATCATTCATACGCTTGTCTTGATTACAACTTAACCTGCTGCTGAAAGCCTTGCATTTTAAAGCAATCACACATTTGTATTTTATATTGCTTTTCATTGACTTGAGGGCAAAAAGCAACAGGAACACACACACAAAAAACCACACAAGAAGTTCTCTATTATGAGTGTACAACGTCCAACACCATACTATCACTTCATGGCTAACAAAGAAATATAAGAGAACTAAACATCAAACACAAAACACTGCTAACAGTCATACTCGAGTACTTACCAGTTCCAATTCCACTGACAACCGCACCATCAATAAGTCCTGTTGTAACAGCATTATTTGTAGGTGCATTATGGGGAGCCAAACTTGGCAAGAACAGGCAGCTGTTAAACAGAAGACCAGTAACGCACTAGAGTTTATGAAAGTCAATATAGCCGGAGTTCAATACAAACAAAATATAGCCTAGGAAAATATATCATAAGCACACCATCACTCTCCTTGACTGTACGTATTCATGAAAAGTAGAAATGAATTCTCAAGGTTTCTCCTTGTGAGGCTAAATTATCTCCAGTGCAAAGAGCTTTGGCAGTGTAGGTCTTTGGTGCAAAGGTGCAGAGACTTATGCCCACGTGGCTCCATAGTGTAAGATGCTCCCTTGTGGGCAACCATAACTCGCTGCAGCCTTTGAGATGTTCTGGACTCTCAAAGAGACTGAATTAGCTAAATATTCAAAGGATCCTGGTAATTGCATACTATGGTGTTCTTATTTTAAGTATATATGCTCTCACAGTAACATCATATTTCACCAAATTAGCTACGTTTGGCCCTTACAAGGGCAACCGATGCTGTGGGCACAATGGAAACAGATATAAGGAGTACCTCCCTTAGGTACCAAAAGATTTTAAGAGCCCAGACGGTTTCAGTGACCAGCCTACCCAAGGTGGAGTGAATCCCCACAGGAGTTCAGCTTCTAGTTTGTATAGACTGTCCTACTGGAGGCAAAATGACAGCTCTTCCACTTGCTGAAGAATCATCATTTTGTTGACATTTACGCTTGAGCAGGTTAGTTTAAGTATACTGTAGCTGAGTTGCCTGACAGAGCTAGGACTTATTTTGTTCTCACGTAAGCTATAAAGAGTTAACTTGACGACCCATCTTGAAAGCAACAGCAGTCCATGGTTCTGGTCACTACCACCTTCCTTTTGATTACAGTTCTCATTATATACTTCCTTCTCCCTCGCCAGGTCCTGCACTTCGGCCACAACAACCCCACGCAACGCTACAGGCTTGGGGAAGAGTGGCTGGAAAGCTGTCCGGTAGAAAAGGACCTGGGGCTGCTGGTTGACAGGTGGCTGAACATGAGCCGGCAGTGTGCCCAGGTGGCCAAGAAGGCCAATGGCATCCTGGCCTATATCAGAAATAGCGTGGCCAGCAGGAGTAGGGAGGTGATCGTGCCCCTGTACTCGGCCCTGGTGAGGCCGCACCTCGAATACTGTGTTCAGTTTTGGGCCCCTCACTACAAGAAGGACACTGAGGTGCTGGAGCGTGTCCAGAGAAGGGCAACGAAGCTGGTGAATGGTCTAGAGAACAAGTCTTATGAGGAGCAGCTGAGGGAACTGTTTAGTGTGGAGAAGAGGAGGCTGAGGGGAGACCTTATCATGCTCTACAACTACCCAGAAGGAGGTTGTAGCGAGGTGGGTGTTGGTCTCTTCTCCCAAGTAACTAGCGATAGGACAAGAGGAAAAGGCCTCCAGTTGTGCCAGGGGAGGTTTAGGAAAAATTTCTTTACTGAAAGTGTGGTTAAACATTGGAACAGGCTGCCCAGGGAAGTGGTGGAGTCACCATCCCTGGAAGTATTTAAAAGACGTATAGATGAGGCGCTTAGGGACATGGTTTAGTGGGCATGGTGGTGTTGGGTTGACAGTTGGACTCGATAATCTTAGAGGTCTTTTCCAACCTTAACGATTCTATGATTTTAAAATATTCTTCTCTGGGCGAATCCTCCATGATCAATTGTGTTACAAGCATGTTCTCTCTAAGCAGATAACTTGCAAGGGTCTGCCAACTGTTGAGTTCATGAAACACCCTGGCACTTTAAAACAGACCAAAAAGTTTTTAATTCTTTTAATATTGATTATAGCAGCCTTCTTAGGTGACTTTTTGAAATTACAAGAAGTCACAGCTGCATTATATGGATTACTTTTGGACACGTTACCAGCACCTACAAATCCCCTGGAGGAACCACAATGACAATTCATTTTGCTAGCTTATTTCAAGTTCTTCTTAGGTCCAAAACATTTTCTTTTCTCTTACGAAGGATGTTAAAACAGAGCTTTGAGCACCATTTGTTTTCAAATAAAAGTCTGTCCCTGATTATATTGGATACGAAGGCTAGACACAAAAAGTGCGCCGCATCCTTGCTTCGCAAAGCTAAAAAGAGAATGCAGAGCAGCAGAGCTCCCAAATATTCAGGCTGGACTGTGCTCTCTGATCAGTCATCCCAAATAAACTGGAACAAGTGCACTAAGATGCAAGTGGCTCTGTCGAAGGCCACATCAGAGCAGAAATAGGTTTAAGAAACAGAGTAGTATAAATATTAGGTATGGAAAGAGAAAAGACAAGATGAATGATTCTGTCAGGTGGAGCTGTTTCTGGTTTTATGAAATTGTGGTACAGCTGTGGACAGCAGATCATTTCTAACTCTCCTCACAATTCTTTTAAAAAAAGACTGAAAAAGAACCATTGAGGACCTACTCATCTCATACAAGAATTTGTCACACCCTTTTGGGCTTCACAGCAGTTGTCATTTTTGGTGGTTCGTGTCACTAAAAACCTTTTAATAAAGCTTCTAGTCAAGGTTTTTAAGCTTTTAACCAAGCTTCTGGGAAATTCTGCGCAAGTACTTATCATTCGAGGTGCCACTCAAACTACCTGACTTGCTTGTACCTTACAACTCTGCCCTCTCTGAGATACTGGCTTTCAGCCTATTTGCGAGCCTCCGCCTATGGACCAGTCCGCAGGCAGTTAAGGAATACCTGTTCCTCATACTATTGGTCTGAATTTTTATAGCAATTTTTGAGATATTTATCCCTTAGCACAGGACAAAATTAGTGTTTTGAGGTTTTTCTATTCCTTTTTATAACCAAAAAGACAAAACATTTTCCTTAAACAGATGCTGAAAATGGCGTCATGTTTTCATCTCCTGAACAGTCAAGTTAAATCATATTACACAATCCTCAAAGTGCCTCACTCAGCAGGTGTTTAATTAGAGAGACAAAAAAAACAGTAAATGAAGGTGATACTGGGTGCTAAAAGACAAAATTAGTTGAGCATTATATTCAGGCTACGTCTCCAGTTATTTGGACTCAACATAGCTTCCTTCTGTTTTACTTGTACTTCCGCTTTGCCCACTTCCTCATTTCCAAGTTCTTCAGCAATTTTGAGTGGGTTTCAAAGCATTTGGGCCATCCAAATGTCGCACATAAACCCTAGCAACTAATGAGTTTCTGCAAGGGTATGTTGGCGTTCCTTCGTTTTTAAAAGGCACACGAAATCCAGAACTGAGAGGGTACTATCAACATTTAGATACCTACCGACTCCTACTTTCACATATGGCAAGCAAACATGGTTTCAAGTCATTAATGACACAGCGGAAATTTATGTGACTTGAAGTATTCCTTTCTTTAAAGAATTCGTCTCTTTTGCAAACAGTCCATTAAAAATTACAAGTATATCTTTGAAAGAAGAAAGTAAGAAGACTTGCACTGTGCCCCATGCTATTTGAAAGCACTGTAGGACCTTACCCGAACCCTTCAAGAGACGTGTCAAACTCAATGAATGCCGGTGTAACCGATGATCCGTGAAGCCTGATATCATGTGGGGTTGTCATGGAGACCAAACACTTCACTCTCGTCAGGGGTACTGTGCTCCCTTCTGCTGGCTTGAGCAGGCTCTTGCTTATCCGGTAGTGGCTGTCTTCATGCAAACTGAAGACGCTATCAGAACCCAGACCTTCCATTGAGGTAACCATGCTATCTACAGTAGAAGCCAAGAAACAACACAGCATTGCAAAAGGGAGGCATTTTCAGGCTATTTATTTGGACTTTTCAAGTACTGTTTCCAGTGCAATAGCTGAATTTTCAGTCATCATCAACTAGTTCGGCCTCTCAGTTAGAAGATTACGAGTTAGGAATTATTGTTCTCATTATACAAACGTTCAACTGAGGCAGAGAGATGAGCGTCTTGCACAAGTATTACAGAAAGTCTGTGGTAAAGCTAAAAAATTGAGTCATGAGGCCATCCCACTACCTAACATTGGGAAAGTGTCCCTTTTGCAGAGGCTCCGTTTCAGGCGCATTCTTCTACCTGACTTAAGAGGCAGAAACTCCTCTGCTTTATGTTTTTCAGATGCAGTAACTCTGAGCTAAAACTCTCAGAGCTCTCAATAAGCAGAAAGGCTCAGTAAGCTTAGCTTAGGGAATTTAACATAACTTGTGGTATTCAGAAGCTAGCTTTGCTCCTCTTTCCTATGTTAAAAACTTTTCAGATTCACATTTTCACAATTTTCATTGTTTACTTTCCCCTGTGATAATGTTTTATTAAAAATAAATAAATAAATAAATAAAGCGCTGGCTGAGAGATAAATTGAATCTCTCCTTCTCTCCTCTTTTTAAATGTACTGAACCTGATGACATAATATGAATTCAGTTATTTTATTTCATGTATTTATTTATTTAATGCTTGTAATTCAGTACCATCCAGGATACTTTCTAGTTCCTTTTAAATAATTCAAACATTTTAACTATGTGTTACAACTGGCCATACAAAGACTGAGTTGATACCTAGAAATAAATATTACATGCTTTGGAAACTTACCAATAATTTCTTTGTATTACCATTTACTGAGACTCTCCTATACTACACAAACAGCCATTCCCAAGCCCTACAACTCATGGATAATAATTGCAAAGAGTGCATGTGGAAGAGAGGTTTGGATCGGCTGGAGGAATCTGTCAGTTACAGACATTCAGTGCAGTTTATCAGATTGATTCATTAAATAGCTGGAAAACTCTCCAGTATGATAATCAGAGCTTATGTATAATTGCTGATAGAATATGAAGTATTCTATCAGAACTTCCATGACAGGATACCACACAAAGGTATAATGAAAATTTCCACTGGATATGTGTATGTACGTGCATCTATAATTTAGGAATATCTAGTTAATATCCTACCAAAATACATTGTGAATACCTTCCCACAGTGTTAATTCCAGGACTAAAACTGAAACTGAGTTGTCATGGTGTCCCTTCCCTCCCCAGCCCCCCCTTTTATTTTAAAGCTGATATAAGTCTGTCCTTTTTCTTGAAAATTTTTAAGTTACTATGCATTCATAATTCAACACATACTTACCACATACTATTAAAGATTTCAAGTTTAATATACTAGGAAAGTAAACATACTGAAAGCAATGAGTAAAACCATTGTAAATATTTACCATGAAAAATTAATGAATAGTTAAAAAGGGACTGCTGAACTTTAAATAATTAAGAGTGGGTGTTCAAACTCCAAATTCTACCTCTTTATAAGAGAAACGATTATTTGACTGAGATTCTGCCAAATCAAGTAAATTGTGCTTTTTTTGCTTTTTAATTCTTTCTATTTCTTTCTCATTACTAGTGATGCTAATGATGAGCCAGGTTCTTGAGTCTAGCTGAAATAAACGGAATTATGCTTAAGGGTAGGAATTTCAAATTATTTTATCTGACACATTACTGAACCCATGAGAGATTATACATAGATTTAATGACATATGATGTGCACATGAAAGTATCTGAGAAAAATACTTTTGCTTTTACTATTAAATAACCACAAACTCAGGATCTAATCAAGACTTAAAAGCAAACTACTACCATATATAATAGTTACTAAAACTACAAACAGTTACCTAAATAAATTATAATTACCTCACTGGATATACATTAAATACAAGTACTACATTCCCCCTGCTTTTAAAACTTTTTCCAGTCAAACTGTTCTGATGATTTCACATTCATACAAAGCCAGGGCGAAGTTAGGTTTTTCTGGATGCTTATCTACAAATTTTACTTAAGTATGCAATTGGGGGATGTCAGTGAAGCATTCTTCACACAAATTTCTAGCACTTCAGCACCTACTTCTCATTTCCGGTTCAAAACTCAGTGAGCTGGGTTTGTGCACTCGGTACTGTTTCAACAGCTTTTTGTCCCAAGCGCCGCAATTCAAAGGATTTCCCAAGCGTAAAAATTCCCTAAGAAAGAGAACAAAAAATTTACAAATCATTTTGTCTATTTATTTGCCTAGAATGGCACCAAATCTAATACCATTTTTTAAAAAGACAGTAATTATTTGCAATAAACATAACTTTTACCTAAGAAAATAAATAAGGTAATGCGTAATTACAAGAAACACTTCGATCCATTCAAAACTATTTAAGTTTTGAGCACGTGCTGTCAAAAGTTGACATTATTTTAACTAATCAAACAATTTTGATAAAGCTCCCAATTCCCTTCTCTTAATTCCAAAGACTTGGCAGGTGGCTGCTGCATCCTGTAGAAGAACATCAGGACGCTCACTGATGCACATTCAGCAAGCTGAACTCATCTGGAAAGGCAGACCACAGGCTGAAGCAAGTAAGTGACCTCAGCTTGTTTTATGCATGTGTCCTGTTTGGCTGGGGGATAGTTTCACAGTTATCAACATCTACACCTATAGATAACTATAGTATCTATATCTATAGCTACCTAGGCTATCAGTGTCTATGCTTCGGGAAGCTTAAGACCCTGCGATGCAACTACCAGCAAGCATGCTCCATACAGAATCATTTCTGACACGGCTACGTGCCACTGAAGTGAACCGACTAGCTGTCCTGGCTGCAGGTCAGCCAGTTGGTGATCCATAGGAGATAATACAATGAAGCTCCTTATTCCAGCTGAGATCACAGAATCACAGGATGGTTTGGGTTGGAAGGGACCTTTAAAGATCATCTAATCCAACCCCTCTGCTGTGGGCTGGGACATCTTTCATTATATTGGGTTGCTCAAAGCCCCGTCCAACCTGACCTTGAACACTTCCAATGATAGGGCATCCACAGCTGGTCTGGAGAACCTCTTCCAGTGTCTCACCACCCTCACTGTAAAAAATGTCTTCCTTATGTCCAATCTAAATCCACCCTCTTTCAGTTTAAAACCCTTGTCCCTGGGTCCTGTTGCTACAGGCCCTGGTAGAAAGTCTCTCTCCGACCCTCTTACAAGCCCCCTTTTTATATTGAAAGGCTGCAAGAAGGTCTCCCCAGAATCCAGCAAGCAATCCAAAGCATCATACAACTGCATGGGTATTTAACAAATGGTTCAAAATATGCTCATAAACTTTTCAAGCTTGCTTTTCTAGTACTAGCATAGTACTAGAAACCTACTTGCATTAATGTGCAGAAAGATCAACTTTTTTAAGCTATGCATCCCCAGATTTTTCCAGACATCTCTTGTATCACGTTCCTGCATTTCCTTCACACAAACTAAAGTGCTAAATAAAAGTGCTGGCCTGAACCTTTTCCAGTCTGAGGTATTCAACATTGCACAGAAAAGTCTAGGAATCCATCCTCTTCTATGGCAGTGCTGCTTTTAAAACCATCATGTTTCCTTTTCCTGGGGACTTAGCCAGGAACAGCATTTTTAATAGCCTCTCAAGATTTGCAGAAAGGAAGCAAGCATTTAACTTCAGTACAATCTCTGTGAAAAACAGCAAACAGATTTTCCCGCTTCACACTTCTTCCTCTTTCCCCGCCCTCCAATTCCCAATGTCTCCAGGGTTGCATGCTGATTAACAGAAGCAAGACAGTCTATTTGATGAGAAATAAAATGGGATCCCGCATGATCACTGCCACACAAGGTCAGTTATGCTCTCTACCAATCTGAGCCATTTACAGCCAGCCAGCGACAGCACAGGCAGCAGGGCTCAGCTCAACCGGACTTCAATGCTATCTTCCTGACCTCAACACCATCGGCTGCAGCGCCTGGGAGGCCAGCCTTTCAAACATCCTTTGGAGTGGCGGATGCAACGAATGGTCCTCATCAGCCAGAGCAGCGCTGCATCGTTGTAAGAGTCGTGCATGGAGCCCGGCTTCACACATGACTTGCTGGTTTCTCTCTGTGTGCACTAGAGATTGCAGGATATTGGCCACTGCCAGCTGGAGATCCAGCGCATGCTGAAAAACAGAAGAGCGCACAACTTGATAGGACGCTAACTGAGAAGGCAAATAAAAGGAAGTCCTTATGCATAATAATGAAAAGGAAACTACCATTAGCAATTAATACACAAAACATCCTATACTTAAACATACGTGCATGTGTGTGTGTTGGGGTTATGTGCGCATGTGTGGGCGAAGAGACACTTCTGTCTCTTTATGAAAAAGCATAATAAGTTATATAAAGGATTACCATGACCATTATAAAGAAAAACAATTCAGGTAGGGATGGTTACACTAACCTCTCCTTTTCACCAGCAGAAGTGAGTCAGTTTAGAAGTTCTATGTGCTTAGATTGTACTAAGAACTTTTATTTTTGTGACTGCTAAGCTACTCCTAGTAACTTAACATCATCATCATCTCTACAAAATTTAAGATATATGCAACATAACTGCCAAATTAATGCCCTTAAGACAGAAAGTCGCCACGCTCATCACCAGTAGAGGACAAGAAAGAGGAATCAAGTCTAGTAATTCTTGTAAGCTTTTGGAACTTTTTTTAAAATAAACAGTGTTCTGCAGGGAAGACATCTCAAACAAAAAATACTTAAACAACTTCAAAAAACGTCCAAGAAATCCTTTATATACAAACCACCAGTAGAGGTTTTGGTTTGGGAATTGTACAAAGCAGATAGTACAATTTTGGAACTAGAACATATCACATGTCCTCCTCATACTACACGTTAACACCTGATACATGAGGGAAAACAAGAATTCAACACAACACCTGGAAACTTATCTGATGGCCACTTCAGACATTTCTTTAAAGCTACATTGTTCCCAGGAGTTTGAAAGAGACAAAACAAAGCCTATGAAATAAAACAATTCGTATCAGACCTCTATGTCACCACAGTTATTCAACTCGATTAGTCTATGAAATGTATTAGCTTCTCAGCATGAAACGAGAGGACGTCATCGGTTTTCCTACTTCCCATAGCCACCCTTTTTCCCCAGTCACTCTCAAAGCTTAAGACAGCAGAATTTTTTTCCCTACCTCTGGGTGTGTAGCTGATCCAACAGAGGCCAGAAGATCCAGCATCGCAAGCATAGCACCAGGGTGGATAATGACCGCATCGGAGCTTTGTATGGATGTGGGTCCTGTTTGGAGTTTCACATCAGCTATGTTTTTCTGAGGGCAAACAGGAGGTGTTGAAACAGAATGATATGCGTGCCTGCAGGACAGAAAACATCCCACAGTTACAACACCCATCTATTTTGAGCTTTGCATTTTCAAACAGCTGTAAAGTTGAATTGGCCTATGGACGTTACTCCCCACTCCTTTCTCTTCCCTCAGTTAGACCAAGCGCCTTCCTCTTCTCAAACCTGTTGGACATTTCCCTAAAGACAACCTGGAAGGGTCTCAATTTCTCGACTGTGCTTGAACTCAGAAGTCTCTTCCCCATGTGCTATGCAGTTTGAAGAACTTAAAGGTTGCCTTTATCACCTCCCTCTTTTCATTCTAGTTGCGGTGGCAGCACACAGCGACAGCAGCACGCAAGCTACCACTGCTCCTGTTCTGGGGGACGAATTCAGCTTTGAATAAATTTCTCCACATTTGCTCTTCATTAACAACTGATTAGAAAACACGCTATCACGAAACTCTCAGCAATCTCTAACTACCCTACAGGAACAGAAGTTGGTCTCAGCGTACACTCGTGCCAGCAGTCCATATGCTCTCAGTATTTCCATGACTGCTAAGGCAATTTAGTTTTACATTAAGCTGCTTTAGTCTGATCCAGGGAAAAAAGGCTTTGACACACTGACTTAGAAGCAACCACTTGTGCTGAGAGCTGTAGACATGTTTCTCATTGAAACTCTTGGAGGTGTCAGCTTGATGCCATTCTTCTTTCAGCACAAGATTCAAAACACAAACAGCATGAGCAGCTTACTGAACATATGCTTTCAAGATGGTACTTTAGAAGCAAAAGATAGCTTGAAAGGCTCATGCTTACCACAAAAAAAACCAAACCCAAGATCACCCATATTCTCACAGTATTTATCATATATGCTTATTTCTAAGAAGAAAGAAAACAAACTCTATGTAACAATTCTTCTGGACGATCAAATACTGCCTGCCGTTTTACAAGAAGCGAATCCAGCTAATAAAAACCGGAGCCACTGCTCAGTATGATTCACAAACAAGCACGTGATCCTGGCCTCAAACGGCCTGGACTTCAACATTACATACAACAAACTGAAAAGGGAATACAGTCAAGACTAGGCAATTTGCTTTTCTGTTAGCAATCTAAGTATGTCCTTAAAGCATATATTATTGAAAGTTTTTCACATCATTTTAAAATACCTTCTATATTTAGTTTTTCCATCTAAGGAGTACTTGTATCAAAACAACAACAAAAAAAACCAGTTCAAAAAGATTTCTCTAGGCAGGGAAAAGCAGGTAGATCCTACAAAATCCTGCCAAAGTATTCATCGAATGTTACAGGTCTATGGGTCAGTGCAGAACCCGCAATAAATTAATTTAGCCATGCTTATACATTCTTTATATGATCCCTTTAAGGGAGAAGAAAGGAAGAAGTGGACAATGGAAAAAGGCAGTCTACCAAGAACGACACATAGGTCTGTCTAACTTAACAAAAAATAAAACTGAAGAAAAATTCAAACTTAAATTATATAATTAAATTCAACTCTTGATGAGAATTATAACACCATTTTCACCTGGAAAGAAAGAAGTAGTTTTATTGTAGATAAACCCTCTGCATATCTTTCCCCAAGAGTGATCACCATCCAAACTTTGCAAAACCAATGGCTGAAAGTATTTTAAAGTCAAAGTTACATTCTATTCTCTACTTCACTGTGTCAGGCCCAAAACATCCTCTCTCAGAAGGGGGGAGAAAGAAAAAAAAAAAAAAAAAAAAAAAAAAAAAAAAGAGAGAGATCGCGCTGTCAAGATAAGATTTTTCTTATCTTTTCTATCTTGCCAAAATATACAGTAATCAAACAACTGGCAAAACTGTAGTTCTTGATTCAAATTATACAGGAGGGGTGGAAGAACAATGCATTCCAGGTAACAGGGAGGACAGCTATGTACCGCCATCCCAACACATGTGCTGGAGGTGTCCTACCTACTCTGTTTAAATAAAGGATAACACTTGGAGGGCACCACTCCTCAGGGAAATAAGCTTTGAGAAGTGGCAGACATGTCTGAGAGAGAATATAGCATGTCTATGTATCCAGAACCATTCTAGACTGTGTGCATCAAAACCAGAACTGTACTATTTTTGTTTGTAAGAATTATTTGTGTGCACAGTGTCTGCCTGCTCTTTTAGCCAAACAACACAGGCACCTGTCTTACGAGTCAAAGGGCAGAAATCCAGGCCACAGCAACAAGGGAGATCCCGAGGAAGCAAAATAAAGGAGACACAAAACAGTAAGAAAAGAGCAAACACTTCTCTCAGAAGAGTCAGCTTCAACAGAATCTGACCATATCTGACAGAGATAAGAAAGAAGAAAGAAAAGAGAAAAAAAGAAAATCAAATAGTATTGGACTACAAAACTCAAGTTGCGTATTTTTGAAAGTAGGAAGATCCCAGCTACTTGGCATTGAATTCACTAGGAATGACAAACATGACGCTAAACAACCATGAGAAAGCAGACAGCTGCTCAAACACTTTCTGAAAAGCCTAGCCCTGTCTATTTTTTTACTTGAAAACATGCTTTTACAGAAAGGATCTGAAAAGTCACCCAGGCCAGCATGATCATTCTTCTTTTGCTTTGAGTCTTACACAACTTGTTAGCACCCAAAGGCCTTTTTTGTTCGTGAAGATCCATGTGAAGCACACTCCTTCAGCTCAGCAAGTATCCACGTTACTATATTGGTGCCCTCCTGAATTGCCAAAGCACCCCACCTGGACACTGACTTTTTAAACTATCCAATCTTTACCTCGCCTTATACCACACCATTTTCAAATAACTGCTTGCATTTTAGGTACCACAAAAAAAAAAAAAAAACAAAAAACCAAACAAAAGGAAGCCTAACATATCTATTCATACATACATATATTTATATTTTAATTACCTGGCTGCATCAACTACCCATCTGGCACTCTTTTATTCATTACACCCTGGAATCAGCTCCTGTTTGGCAGGCATTGCATGTGTTCTGCTGCAAGCCTTCACATACCTGTGCATTTGAGTAATTCAGTGAACCTGAGCAGCCATGCCAGTTACACCTGGAAGTACAGGAAAGGGCAAACCATAATGCTAGGGGTTAATATTGGGGCCAAAGCTGTAAAAAGCCTCCACAGGAAACGCTGTCTTCTTTCAAGTTTCTTCAGAGTAAATGAGAGGAAAAGGAGTTTGGCAGCTAAGGTTTTACTCTGTGAACTGCAACTGCTACGTTTGTTCCTAAATGCCTCCATGTTAGAAAAGAAAGGAAACGACAGTCTAAGAGGTTCTGGATTATCAGGGAAGTGGCCTTGTCCAAGCCAGACCCTGCAGAATACCCAGGTATGACTTGGGTAACCTCACTCAGCAAGACAGAAAAAGGCTTCTCTTTACTAACCTGCTCGCGTCCAAACATCTCCTTTCAAAGCAGTTTCCAAAAACAGCTTTGGTTGTTTTCCTTTGCAAAATATTTTACATTCCAAACATGAAACTTGATGGCATATTTTAAGCCGAAAACCAAGCAAGAATGACCATATTTTCCACACATGGCACCTGCACCTCAGATAACCCACTGTCATTCAAATGTCTTTTTAGCATTCAAAAGCAAATCTCTGCCAAACCTGCATGGTCAGATAATGAATGGCTGCCCCATTCCCTGGGGGCTCCAGGAAAAAAAAAATCTCCTTTTCATCATTTGCACAGGCCTGTAAGTCACACTGGTTTTGAATCAGTAAACTTTTTTTTTAAAAAGAAAAAATTATCTACCAGAAACTAAGGTGCATAAGAAAAGATGGGGGGGCTGGGAAAGTGGGTGCTAGGATTTGTGAATTGTGCGATTTGTACTTTCTTTCCAAACCTTTTAGTTTAGCATGCCTCTACATCATTTGGTAGTAAAGTACTGACAGGTTCATTCTTTATTTTTTATTCTGTGCAATTACTAACAAACGAGGACCTTAACAAGCCATCCACCTTCCTCCTGAAAGAGTACCTTTTATTGAAAAATTAGTCAAGAAAAAAGAAATCCTGCTGTATTAATTGATCTACTAGCATAGTCTGAACTTCTTTGAACTGCTCCCTAGAGTGTCATTTATACCCCCCTTAGATCATTTCTTATACTAGACCTTACTTGTTTTTGAATCATGAACTTAACTTTAAGTGCCTCAGGAGTCTTGAGACACCTCTAGTCTCATACATTAACATCACTACCTAGGATTCGCTATGAAACATACCTTTACATTTATTTTATCCAGTAAACACACAAGTGAAGATGCACACCTCCGAAAAAAATAGCAACTTGAGAGAAAAAAAACCCAAGCACTAAGAAACACAAGAATGAGAGAGAAATCAGAAGCGAGATCAACTTCTCTTTAAAGGGTCGGTACCTTTTCCTGGACAAAGCTGGCGTACCCCAGGGAGAGGGGAGAGAAGTCTCATTTGTCAGGCAAGGAGGGATCTGTTCTGCACGACTACAGACAAAACAGACAGGGGTAGGACAGAGAGGTTAGAGAAGAAAGCAGAGACCATAAGCTTGTTAGTTTTACAAAAGCGCCAATAAAATCGTTACTAGGATCCGTTCTTCAGAAACAACACAGGACACTACTGAATAACACACATCAGGTAAACACGCGGACATGCAAAGTGTATACTTGTTTTATGGCATGCCTCTGCAGCGCTTGTTCATTACTCTGCAGAGGTTTACTGATATGACCACGAGAGCAAAACAGAACATCTTTCAATGTTAAACAGCAGAAAATTGAGAAGAGAAAGTAAAGCCTGTGCAAAGTAAGTATAACCAACACGGGTAAGAAATAAAATCAATGTAAACTTTACAAAGAACAATGACCAGAAATTTTAAGACAGAAGGGAGAATGCAGTTACTGAAGATGATAGCAAAAAAAAAAAAAGGAACTTAATGAGGTAGCTTATGCAATAACATCATGGGATTTACCTACCCCATTGATTCCTCATGCTCTACTGTTTGTTAGCCAGTGTTAACTTCTACAGTATTTGCAACGCATTCTTAATACACATTTTCCTCCCCCTATCTGAATGGTTTAATAATACTTTAAAATGAGATGAAGTAAATTGATTTCTGTACTTGGCCTTTTTTTTTTTTTTGTTCTGTTTTTTAAACATGAGCAAAGCATTAAGATCTGCTGCTTTGGAGGCAAAATTTTCATTAACAAAAACATGAAGTTTGTACTTTACTAGTCATCTAGTTTAAGAAAGCCTGAGCAACTGGCAGCTCTATTATCTCAACATGCACAGCCATACCTTCAACACTTGGAAAATCAGACCCTGTGTTTGACTAACTAGGTGGCCCGTCTTTGAAACAGGGTCACATGCATTAAATAGCTGGGGTGCAGCAGCTGCAAGGTCCTAGATACAAAGCTTAGGTCTGTGTTTTACTTTTTTGTACCTTAAATTATGGGTGACAACTACTTTCAAACAAGCCAATCTTCAACACATACCTTCAGTAAGCTTTGTTGTCATTTTGAATCAACTTTAAGACTTTACTGTTAATTTCAAATCTCAAGTGTAATTTAAGTATAATTTAAATTCTAGTTGTTCAACTCTGGGAGTGTCTTCCCGTTAAAGTTAAAAACCAATAATTTACAGACTAGCTAGAACTTTAAAGAACGTGTCTGTCCATCTAAAACAAGATGTCTAGTCTAAATGTGTTTAGTCTGGAGAAGAGGAGGCTGAGGGGAGACCTTATCGCTCTCTACAACTACCTGGAAGGAGGTTGTAGTGAGGTGGGTGTTGGTCTCTTTTCCCAAGTAACAAGCGATAGGACAAGAGGAAACAGCCTCAAGTTGCGCCAAGGGAGGTTTAGATTGGATATTAGGAAAAATTTCTTCACTGAAAGGGTTATCAAGCATTGGAACAGGCTGCCTAGGGAAGTGGTTGAGTCACGATCCCTGGAGGTATTTAAAAGACGTGTAGGCGTGGCGCTTAGGGACATGGTTTAGTGGTGGACTTGGCAGTGTTAAGTTAATGGTTGCACTCCACGGTCTTAAAGGTGTCTTCCAATCTAAATGATTCTATGATTCTAACATCATCATGATATTATTTACTTACTTAAAAGTCCCATATCAAAGGAAACATGAACTTAAGATGTGATGTTCAACAACCAATTTTTCATTTGACTTAACAAACGCATAAAAATCTAGTAGTTCTGTATGATAAAGCAACCAGACAGTCTCCCTATCAACCAACAGGTTGCTTCAACACATCAAATATAACCATAAACTGACACTTCTGTCTTAATTGCTGCCACAAAAATATTCAACATCAGAGAGAATGCTGCATACCCTGGAGAACACCAGCAAGCTAAGTCAATACTTGGTCAGATGTTGACACCTTATATTCCTCTCACTGGAGTGCAGGAACAAAGAAATAGATTAAAATGGAAATACAAAATCTTGCAATGAACATATTTGAAGAAAACTGTTTTGGAGAACACTGGGGCAGGGGCGGCAGAAAAAAAAAAGAAAAAAAAAAAGAAGCAAAGTTCATACCTGTCAAAAGAATCTGTTGCTACCTTGTAGAGGTAAATAAAAAGTTTGCTGCAATGTCTTAGCGTAGGTGACACAGAATCCAAGGATATTAGGTCATCCTCCAAAAGTCTTTGAAATAGTTGTGTATTTGAAGGGAAGACATTCAAGGGACTTATTTTTCTCAAGTCTGAGAAGCAGCCAAGTAATCGAACAGCATCTGCCAGTTTTTCATACTGGATCTCTGTTTTGAAGAAATGAGAGTTGGCTGGCTCATAGCGCATTGCTGCAGTCAATGTGCAGAACACAGTGTGAAGCAGTTCAAACACTTGATTCTGGTTTACTTTCTCCCAGCCATTCTTAGGCGGTGAGCACAAAGATCTTTCCATAGCAACAAGTAAAGATGTGACATACACAAATCCACCAACTTTTCTAAAAACAGTTCTTGTGCGGTGACTTTCCCTCAGCACCGAGAGTAGGGCCTATGGACAAAACAAACAAAACAAAGAAGAAGAAAAAGCAGCAGCATTACAAACAGCTTGAAAAAAGGTAGGAACGTTTTTATTTGATATGCTAGCAAAATCCTCATGTCATTTATCAGAATTTGGTTACACTTGAAGTCTCCAAAGATCAACTTTGTACTGCAAGAGTCCCCATCCTCAAGAGCTTACAAAATAAAAAGAGTGGGGGAAAAAGTAAAGCTTTGCCCCTAATTTAGAAATAAGAAATTAAGGAGATAAATGAACCTGCCAACTGAAAAGACTTGACCAAGCATAGAATGTAACCCAAAATCCCCAGGTAATTCTCTTAGTGATAAGGCAGAGAATATAGCTATTAGAAAGGAATCTACTCTGCCATCATACTTCACAAACAATTTCAAACAAGAGTAGGCAAACAACTGCCTGTAGCAATGAGAAATCTAAACCTTAGAGCATCCTAACACAGGCCGACAATGCATACAACAGCACTCAAAGATAACAGCGGCAGCAAAGAATTAGCCCAAAAAACACATTTAGTTTTAGCCTTTCTCTACAGTGAAATCCATAAGTCTCTGAATTGAGTGAAACTTGATTTTAAGAGTTGCTGTTCAAAAATAAGCCTGAGAGAGAGAAACAAAAGTGGATAAAACCTTACGTGCTGAACAAATACAAAGCCACAGTATAAACAGAAGAAACTACATGACTCTAGGTACTACAGAATAATAGCCATTTATCTGTGAAATCAGGGGATGGGGAAGCCCATCCATCCAACCAAAAACAGCTGTCACGGGAAGTTTGACCCACATGTGAATATGGAGTATAGAAGAAAAAGTCTCTCTACACGAAGCATCACAAACAACAGAAAAATGTTATTGATACAGAAAAATAGGCTAGGGGATGGGGAGAATCTTTCATGATCAAGAGTTTACTTCTTCAGAACCATGTTTTTTTGGTTTTTTGTTTTTTTTTTTAAAAGCACTAAGAAGATGGGTAGTGAAATAGTTAGACTGTCATTCCTTTAAAGGCAGTATCTCATTTCCTGCCAAACCTGGATAAACAGTAAGGGCCACATCACTGCACCATTCTGGGCTGTCTGTTCCATAACCAAAACTTCTGAAAACAGCACCAATGGAAGACAAATACAACGGATTAGATGAACGACAGAAACCCTGACTTTGGATGTTAAATCCGTTGGGGAACTCCAATATCTTTTTTTTCCCCTTAAGTATTGTGAATGAGACATGCTCAAAAATGACTGAAGACCTTGATAGACAAAACATGTCAAATGAATAATTTTATTTCTAGCTTTCCTTTCTGTCTTTTGGAATAATATGAAGCTGCTCATCTGCCAGAGAAATATTACAGCTCCTTTTAACAGAGATGAACCTAGATGCCTCAAAGTTCCCTCCAGTAAGAGGACCTTATTTACTTATTACTACTTGCCTCAGCTTTTCTACCCTAAAATAACAGTATTATGTCAATTTACAACAATAACATTAGCTATTCTGACAAGGAATTGTGGGTCTCGATTAGCAGCCAAAAAACCTAATACGATACAGAACAGATGAGAGGTCTTTTCTGTTTCTCCTCCACTCACAGCCTTATGTTCCTACCTTTCCGCTATTTTGCTTAAGCAAGCAAGTTCTTCGGCTTTATCTTCTACTATGCTCACTACGATTTACATTTATTTTAATTAATCCAGCATTTACAACTAACAAATTGGTAAAATAAAGTAGGTCTGCCATGGGAAAATGCAAGCCAGCACTGAAAATAAACTTACGCGTTACATGCTTGCTTTTTCCCCCCTCATGTATTCTCATTACTTTTAACTGAATAATACTCTGCCAGGAGAGATTATCGTAACTGTAGAACCTCAGTTCCTATCCACTGAAGCTGATTACAAGTGCTGATGCTAAAAACACATACTCACTCGCTAGCCTTCTCTGATTCTGCCATGAACAGATGGAAGAAAATAAAAACCATACACCAAATATACTCATTTCAACTCCAGAGACAATCTACATTGAGCAGCTAAATACCATCCCATCCAATCCAATCCCCTTCTCAGTGTTTTTGTTTTTTAAAAAGTGGCTTAGGAGCAAGAGTCTTCATTTACCCTTAAGATGTCCGTTTTCAGCTGCAGTTCTGTAGGTGGAGCCGAGTGCATCAATCCCAACAAAGTGCCCATATCATCTTCTCCACTAGGTGATAACACCAACTGCTGGATGATCATCAGGGCATGCTGTCGGCACTGGGGGTACTTCACTATGTTGTGCACGCACCTTGCACCACCAAACTCCCTGAAAATACCTACTCAGAAAGGGGTGGGGGGGACGGAATAAGCGCATCAGGAGTATGAAAAATACAATCAGTAACAAATAATGACAACAACAAAACATGAAAGGTGTTTATTTTCATTTCTACAGATTGAATGGCAGGATTTTAGCCCTATGGATGTTTAATGACTACTGTTTTTCCTCTCCTACCACAAATAAAAATTGAACTTGAACAATATTCTTCTGACAATATTTTTCACTAGAGGTGTTGAGTACAAGGATGCAGGTCAGTTCTAAGAATTTCCTCAATAATGCTGTTACTCCAACAGTAGTTATTCTTTTCATGCTAGAGCTCAAAAAGTCACAGGATGAAACAAAGAAAAACAATATAGCAAACCCTCCATCTTCAGTGAAGACTATACGCTGTTTTGGTTAAGGATAGTGTCTGTATTACATTTAGTTCATTGCCAAAAATATAACTAGGCTGCTTCTGGACAAGTCGAGCAAACTAGGAGCATTGGTTGAGAAGTGATTTGATCTATCCACAAGATTTGTAAGATTCTGCAGAAGTTTTCTTGTGGCAAGACCTATCTCTGTAGAGATAAAGCTTAAGTTAAATAATGGTTCTCAAACTTACTGGATACTCAGAAGAACACAAAGAGCAATATTAAACAAAAATTAAATTAATTTGATTCTGAAAATATCATAAAAACAGAAGTGGAATATATATGGCACATATAATGTGTGTTTAGTACAGTGTCAGCACCTAGAGTACTGCCCTATGTTAATTACTGAAGATGAAAACAGAGTAGGGAAATGGATCAATGCTGCATTACTGCATCAAAAGGGATCATTTTCCTTGTGACCATAAACTAAAAGAGCAGTTTAAATGGCCAAGTTCAGGATTAACAAGCTAGTCATGACAATGTTTATTCCCTCTAATGTACATATACAAACCTTAGTCCCACTATCCATTTCCGATTTCCTGCCTCCTGCTTTCTCTGGCATTCTTTGGATGAGACATGGACTTGGACAAGGCAAAAGGAGAGGCCCTCGGACCCTGAGACAGTTTGTTGCATCCCTTTACAGGTAAAGCGCATCTCCTCAGTGGTCAGATCTCGTTTTCAGAGAGACTGAGGTAACATTTTGTACTTCTCCCACTCTCGGTCTAGATTCTCTACTACCCAGCGAACCTGTCTGGGTCTGGACACCCAAATCTCTTGTTTGAAATTCAGCTATCATTTATGCAATATTCAGGAAACCTTATCAGAGATACTGGTTTAAGATCAGAAACCAAGCTTTGAGTGTTGTACAAAGCACTGCAAGGCTGCATAATGCCCATTTATGCCTCTCTGGGATGACCTAAAACCTCTGCTGGCCTCTGGCTACAGTGCCACTGGGCTCGCATCCAGACACAGTGTACAGAAAGCAACCACAACTTCTTCGAGAAATGTTTTTTTAACTCCTCCTGTACAGCTCTGTGATACTGCCAAACTTGGAGAGTTCCTGATGAAATGAGGCCCTTGAACTGTCCAGGAGTCCTCAGAAGCAACATCTGTGGTGTCATCCCACGGTCCTGATGCGTTTTACGCTACCCTCTGTTGTTTCTCTGGTGGATACTTAGAGATTAACTCAGTATCGAGAAGTAGCAATGAGGTACTGATGGCTGCTACAAGCTTCCTAGGTAAGGTCAGGAACACCGTTTAACAGCAGCCAAGGATTTGTCACAAGTCAGGTGGACACTACCACGGTCAGATCATAATCCATACCTCACAGGAGCAAGGGTCAGATACCACAGACCCTGATGCCACACAGATACATGTAGTCCAGTCCTGCCCGACCAAGACCTGCTGCTTCTAAAGTATGAGGCAGTTCCAGTCCTTCAGAGATGTTATCATCACATACTTACACCACCTCCTCTCATTCATCCTTAGAAATCAAACAATCCTGAGGTTTTTTTGGTTGTAGGTTTGGTTTTTTCCCCCAATTTCTCCTTATATGGAAGCCCTCACCTGTACCTTCGTGCCACTCCTTTCTGTCTCGTTTCTAATTCTGCCTTTTCTTACATGGCAAAACCAAAGCAGAGCAATAAATGTACAAGTGTGTAATTGATTCATGCAATGAATCTGTAATCTATACCAATTCCTCTCTAAAACCTCCTCATTTTAGCCTAATTCACCTGCTTCTTGGTTCATCGTTGAACAGATTCATCTAGTAAATCAAAGATCGTGTTTTTTTCTTTTTCATTGACAGGAGAGGTAGCGTGGTGGACAAAAGGGAAATGGCAAAGGAGACACATCTCAGCTTCAGCAAAGCTTCTGGCAGTGTCATCCACAGCTTTCTCATAAGCAACCTGACAAAATGCTCTAAACACGATCATGACAGCCTGAATGCATAACCAATTGAAACATCAGCTTGGAGTAACCTCTGCTTCACTGCAATGCCTTTCTGTTTTGACAAAGGACATGCCACTGGGGTTTCTCTCAAGTGTCGTGAATAATGCCTTTCCTGATGGAATGAAGAACTTACTTATCAAGTACGTGGACAAAGCCAAGCTGGCAGATGTTGTAAATGCTCAGTGGGAAGAATTCAAAAGCCATCTTTGAAAGTAGTTTGAAACCACAAGCTGAAATGCAACAGAACTTGAAAACAAGCACAACAGTGAAATGACATAGACAACACTGGAGGTTACTCCAACACTGCGCCTAAATTTAAAGAAAAAAATTTGCCCAGGCAAAAGCAGAAAAAAACTCAAGTTACAAACTTTACGCCATTAGCCATTAGGAGCTAATGTTTAAACAGTGAGCTGTCAACCAAGCTGGACAATTTTCAGGATTTCATTCTTAAGCATTTGTGACAGATTGTAGTTTCTCCTACTTAAATGAAAACAAAAACAAAACCGGAAGTGAGAAAACACCCATCAGAATTGAGAAAAAGGCAAAAAAAAAAATTGCTGAAAAAAGGATGTTTCATGGCCTCCAAGGCCAGAAACTTCCTGGTTCATCAGGGTGGTGTCTGTTTCCCCCCACCTGCTCGTTTTCTTCTTCATCCAATAGAACAGACAAAAAGGGTTTAAAAGCAGTTATTAGCCCTTCTCAATCTGTAATTTCAAGCTCTCAGAGACAGCTTTTACTAATATGAGATATACATACTGTCTATTTCGATGTTGCTAAGTCTAATGAAGCATAATATAAACCTCCCTGATTTAGAAAAGGATGCTCATAACAGAGTCCTATTTATACACACTGACTGGGAATATGCCTTTAAAAATTAAAAGCCATCTTTCACTAAAGATGCAAGCATTTTAAATCACATTTAAGTAGACATGACACTGTGAACAGCAAACTTCATGTCTAATTATACGCTTAAATTTTCCGATATACAACCTCTGTTACAAGCTCTACTACAAGCAAGTTATTATAGCATTGTTGGAAAGTGATGGGGTGTGGTGGTTGCCTTCAGGTAAACAATAGCAAAGAAACTCAAGATAAAAAAAAAAACCACTACCTTCTACTCCTTTATTTTATGCACTCTAGTTTATGCTGTCTATTCTCTCTTCTGGAAAAACCTGGCAAGAGCAGAAGTATATTTAAGTGTGTTTGATTGCTTGCCTTAAGACAGAAAGTCAAGACTAGTTTACTTTCAGGCATGATTTTCGGAGTTACTTTTTTATAAATATTTTGACAGCAGTCTCTCTACTTACCTGCATTTGTGTTTGATCCTTGTAGTAGTACTGTCAAGGTCTCCATAACCAATAAAGCCAGCTGCTTTTGGTCCTCAAATGAACTGTTTCTTGAATCCCCTAAAAAATAATTTCAGAAGCCAAAGTAAAAATCACTCTTTTCTAAGATGATGCTTGATACTTTCCACCAACACTTTCATTTTCTTTGCTTCCCCAGAGAACATGCAGTCTAACCATATTCCAAAGCAAATTAAGATTTAGTCTACACATGCATTTCTGGGAAAGCTTAACTATGAATTGTTTGAAAAGTTAATTTATAAAGATAAGAATTTAAACAGAAGCTTTTGAGCACTGTGAGCTCAGTGGCTGACACTGCAGCTCTATGTGTAGTTTCATATCCCCATCTTTTGTTTCTTGAAGCCACAAAACCATACCATAGTTGAAGAGAAACAGGATCTGTTCTTGTTCAGTATTCAGTACTTGAAAAGAGAAATTGCACACAAAAGCACAAAACTACATTCACATAATTACAGTAAATGTGCTGATGATTCAACAGGTGTAACAAACGAACCAACACTACCAGTGGCATCTTAAACACAGAGTAACACTCCAGAAAAAAAACATTTTTTTAAAAATGACTCTAATAAGAAGCAAGCCACAACACAAGGTGTGTGCACCCAGGTAGCACCCTAATCAGATGACAGCTTGGTCCATTTACTTAGAAAAACTAATTGAGAATTGATGTGTTTTTCAATGGAGTTGCTGGCAACAAAGCTTTCTAACTCCAACCAACTGCTACTGCTCACTAACAAAGCTTCAGACAATAAACACAGGTGAAATGTCCAACAATTATGATTAAAAAATAAGTGTCACTGACACACACTAACTCGATTGCAGTTTGAATAAAGAATGTAAAAAAAAAAAAAAAAAAAAAATCTCTGTGTGTGTATGTATGCACATACGGCACTCAGCAGCACATGCTTCACAGGCTAAGCAGCTATGTAGTTTATCTCCAGGATGTTCAATTCTGGAGATAACTAATTTTAAAAAAAAATTTTTTTAAAACACTCTTAGAAAAATGTAGACCCAACTTATAAAAAAGTCTGCAAACTTGAACACATACTCATATTAAGAGCTCAAATATGCACCCTATAGTATTTTTCAAAGCTGGGGCTAAACACAATTAAATGCCCAAGTACCTTTTCTGAGGAAGAGCATACTTACTATGTATTGCTCCTTCACCTGCTCTTTTCATGTTAAGCAACAAATATTAAACCAATACATCAAAAAATATTTAAAAAGGGAAATATGAACTCCTACTATTTTGCATTCATACAGCATCTTTCATTAAAGCTCCTCGCAGGACAGTAACAGAGAAGCAATTCCAATGAGCTTTTAAGATGGCACAGCAGCCCCCAGCAGGACTCGGCCCTTGAGACACATGGTTCAGACTCTCTCGTTCCTCCTCTTAAGTGTTAGCCTCCACCATTCCCAGCCAAAAAAAGACATGTATTAGTAAAATGGAAGAGCACACACTACCTTGATCATTCAGTGCCTGAGTGGGATCTTTCAGAAGGGCTGCATATTTATGAAGAAGATTTACCATCACCTCCAGAAGTCCCACTTCCCTGAAGACATCCTTAAAGATGTAGTCATGACGGGTGAACTTAAGCAGTGTCTTCATGGCAATGATGCTACACTGAAAAGAAGCGCTGGATTTTAAAAGGATGCTCACACTGATCAGTTCTTTACAGGGTATGTAATTCAAGCTGAAGACAACAAATTCCAGCATCTCAAAGTATTTGGTCTGCACTTCTGGAAGTTTAGGAATTTTCTCTGCAAATTGAGACAATGTGTGCTGCGATTCCAAAATGAAGTAGTTGGCATTGTCTGCCATATAAATATTCGTGATGGCATCAAGAATGATTTGTGCTAAATAGTTGGTTTTTGCTCTCAAAAATGCATTCTGGAGGACCGAAAATGCTTGAATATTCCTCACACTGTGACCTACATCAGGAAACAAAGTGGGATGGGAGGAAAAAGGAAAGAGAAAGTTCTTAATCGTCACAAACAATGAGTACACTTATTAATAATGATCCATGCATTTTAATAAGTGTGAATACAGTAACAGTGTATGTCATGTATAATTTTTTTAATTAAAACTGACTCTTCAAAAAAGCCTCTGCACGATCACTTACATTGCAAATCCTACAATCTACTGTTCATTAAGATGGCATCTTCATCTTTGAAAGTAAGTGTTGACATAAGCAGCTAAATGAAAGATCATTTCTTTAAAATCGGTAAGTAAGCTGACCTATTGTTAAAACGTGCAATGGGATACAGCTCTAGAGACAAAACAAAGCCTGCCTGTCATCTACCCAGGCCATAAAAGAACTCATTACAGCAACAGTAACATGTTCTGTATTCCATAATGCAGAACAAAACGCAGGCTAAGTTTAGAATAACAGCCACCTGTATCCCCTCACTCAACAGAGCAATAAGCAATGACAGATCCTCGTCAGCCGGGTTCAAAGCTAGACAACATGCACAGCCTCCAAACTATCCTCTTGCTTTCACTCTTTGGGCAATTGCCTGCAAGAAAAAGAGCGCTACGCATAGAGAAACTCCACAGGGCAGTGAAAGGCCAGCAGTTGCCTTCCTTCCACAGAGAGGCTGCCCTTGTTCAGGTCTGGATTAACCGATGTGAACAACCATATGGTATCGGAAGGGTATCGGAAGGTGGCACGGGGCTGGCTTTGGGAATCAGGTCTGGGAATAAGAAAGCTTTGGCAGGGTCCAGTACTGTTAACGATTAGGAAATTAAAACAAAGGTAGAGATTTGTAAAGTGTAAGGTAGCTATAATATTAGCACACAAAGACCTCACATCTTTAAAAGCTCAGTCAAATTTCTTCTTATAAGTACCTTCAAGCTGAATAAAATCTCATTCATTTAGCCAAAGAATGCATCATTTATGAGTGCTCCCTGTGGCCCCCAGAATTTTCTATGGGCAGATATTATTCTTATTCTACTAAAAAGATGCCTCAAAGCCAACTTTTTTAACTTCTGTAGGAACAGTACAAGTCACGGTGGACAAATCCTGTGATACAGAAAACTACTAATGGTAAAAATAATTAAATAAAATAATCAATCAAGAGTGCAACTTGAAACACATTCTAAACAAAGCATTTAGGATGCTCTAATAATAAAATCTTATTTTCAAACAAGTTATAAGCTGTTAAACTGATTAAAAAAGCCTTTCATCAAGAAAGAATCCTGATTTATTACATATGCTCTGTCGAATGCTACTCTGCTCATTATTTATAAACTAAGTTGTCCAATTTAAAAGTAAATTCAATTATCTTCATGTCTAGCCTCACCACCTTCCCTGCTAGTATTTCTCCAGAAGGCAACAGGAAACTTCTTTGAAAACTAACATGGAACAATTTCACATACTGGAAGAATATTAATGTTACATTATAAGTCATACTCATTTGTTTCTAAAAGGACATTTTTTACATGCTTTCTTTACAATGAAAAATGTTGAAAAGGGGATTCAGAGCTTATTAAACGTGACAGGAACACAAGTAGTGACAGATACAACTATTTATATTCTATTTTAGTATCAGCAGTTGTTCCAGGCAATCAATCAGATTAATAAATTATCTTTGATTATTACAAGAATCCCTGAAGAAACCCAATCTTAACCAGCTCTTCAGAGTTGAAGAACTAAAAGGATTTAAATAAAAGCAACTAAGAAAATGAGCTGATATGGTCTTCATAAAAAGAAAACTTGCCAACGTAATGAAAAGCAGGTAAAAGGAACCAAGAGATGTTGTGACAAATACCAGAAAATTAAATAAAAGAATTCCTTTGGAGATTGCAATAGGCCATGGTTCTCTCATGCTATTGTATCAGAAAAGCTGATTAGCTTAAGCAAAAATTAGTATGTTATTATCAAAACGTGGAGAAATTAAGCTCTGAGTGTGACTATTGCTTTCTCTCTCTATGTAGTGCAAAGGGAAAACAATTCCCATGAACAATGAACTCTCTCAATACCAGAGAAAGGAAGTCATTGTCCAAAGAACCTAGACACACAAAAGAAACAGTGAAAGTAAATCCATTAGCCTATAAATCTATAAATGTAGCCCTACCACAAAAATTTTTCTTGTATTCCGGTATTACTAAACCCCATAAAAAGTCCAAATAACAAACCAGCTCCACGGCCACTATTAAATTCCAAAGTCCCTAGTTACATACAAGACTTACCTGAATTTTAAGTTTATACACAGGACGCGAAAAATAAGTTTATTTTTACAAAACCCTTTCCCCCCTCAGACTTCCTCAACCTTATCTCCATATCATAATTGACTGTGGTTGCAAGCACACCACAGATTTCACCACTCTGTGAACACTGATGATGAAACAACAGATTTCAGCTCAAAAGTTACGCTTGCCTAAGCTGACGAAAGCTAACAGAAAGCAACTCTGGCCAAAAAAACCCCCAAAAAACCAACCAACCAAACAAAAAAATCAAACCAGCACATCAGCCTTTCACATCAGTTTAGTAAGAGCAGCTTAAAACACCATAAATCAAATCAGTGCATCTCTCCATTATTATAATCTCTTAAAATGTCCACGTAGAAACTGTCAGCTTTGCAGTGAGAGATGTTTGACTCAGCCTTTAGTTCTCAAAGACAAAAGCCCTACACTTTCTTCTTTGGGTACCAACCCTAAAATAGAGCCTTTGAGACCAACATAACTAAGTATTTGATACGCAATCTTAGTAAAAGTACCTAGACTCAACTGCAAACGGTTTGTGTAGTACACGGCTTCTCTGCATTTTGTTGTTTACCTTTAAAAAACAAGAAAAAAAACAAACAAAGGCAGAAGGAAAGCAGACTCACCTTTGCCTGCAGGCTGTGGGACTGCAAATCCAGGTAGTAGGAAAGGTACTCCAGTGGTAACACCAGCTGGCTTTAATTCATTGACACCATATGTTGTTAAGGAAGTTATCAAATTAACTAAGTCCTTCAAAGCATCCTTAGATTCAGTCTCTTTTGCCTGTTCTAATCTAAAGAAAATACAATAGATCAAGTTAGCAGCACTAGGTTATTTCAACTCAAATCGCTTTAGTAAGATATCTCTTCCATTTTACTCTATTAATTTAGAGACCACACTTTTACTGGCCTGTTCCTGCAGCATTTTACATGTTCTCTGCTCATATTTCATACCATTAAGTCAGTCAAACATTATTGGATTTATTAGAGCATACATTTATTTGCCATAGAAACTCACCTCATAAATCTATCCTTGAACTCAATAGTCTGCTACCAGATAGGA
Source organism: Fulmarus glacialis (assembly GCF_000690835.1). Classification (NCBI taxonomy): domain Eukaryota; kingdom Metazoa; phylum Chordata; class Aves; order Procellariiformes; family Procellariidae; genus Fulmarus; species Fulmarus glacialis. The sequence goes on along the minus strand of NW_009206124.1, from coordinate 22,237 downwards.
AAATAGCTAGATAGTCTGTCATTAAACAAATCCATAATTAACTTGCTAGATTATATCTTTCACTTTCAGAGTTAATACTTTATACTAATGAAACGGTATCTTGGTAGAAGCCTTCACTTAGAAGCACATAATGAAACATCTTGAATGCAAGAGGATGGAAATGCTAACATCCCATTCCAACCATTGTTTCCCGCCAGCAACACGTCATCAGACCATACCCTAAAAACTGACTCCGAATCCTAGAAGAATCCTCATTTTCCTTCTACTTCACCAAAAATTAAAACACGTTTAATTACTTACTAACTCTATAGTATCTATAGATCTTGGGAGAAAGCTGGGGACCACAATCTCCTATTCACTCATGCAATGTGAGGTTTATTTTTCTTCTTGCTGACAAGTGACCGTGGCAGCCCTTAGAAACAGCTCATTCTGCATCCTCCCATCTTCTTCTCAGTCAGACATGCGGCTGAACCTCCTTCAAACAGCCATTACAGAAGCACTTAGCTCACCTACTGCCATTCTACTAATTCTCCAGTGCCCTGCCCTTTCACATCACCAAGGTGATATTGCATACTCGCTCCTTTGGTCCTCACACACCTCCTACAATTTCTTGTTAAGTCACCTTCTTCACACATCCTTCTGCATTACCAGCTCCAAAGCCTTTCCTCTTTGCAGCTTGACGCTCAGTGACCAGATTTCATACCCCCATGTGACAGTCATCTTCACAATAGTGCCATAGAGCTGAACAAGACTCTGTCAGTAGGTTTGAGCCAAAACATGTCCAGGGAGAATACATTACTGTTGTTGATCACTGACTGATACACAGGGTTGTCCAAGATGATCGTCTTTTGAAACAATCTATATTTTGATTTGAAGATCAAATAAACTAAAACTTACAAGAAACAGCAAGAGACCATCAAAATGGCCATCAAAACAGCAGTCATGTTTTGAACAATCTTCCATCTCCTCTACAATACACAAATCGCTAATAAATACACCACATGCTGGTGTGCGCTGTTCACCTTATCCCAGGCATTTCTGCAAGAGTCCTAGTTTTCTAGAGCCACCCTGGGAAGAAGTGAGGATAATGCATTCCTACGCTTTTAACCTTTACTGATGACAACTAAAGACCCCAGGTGCTCTCCTTCTTCAATCAGACATGCAAACCTCTAGTCTTCCTATACCTCTGTGAGGGATCCCCCATTCTTTGATTTAAAGGATGAGCAAGCTCAGGAGAGAGTTTGTTTGAAACACTTGATCTACAGAGGATCACTTCTGTACCTGAAAATGAAATTGCTAATGACAGCATGTTCCCCTCAAATTTCACCTAAACTCTGGCTGACAGTTTCTGGAAACTGCTGAGTTTGAATTACACTGCTTTCAAAGAATGCGTTAGTAAATACAACATATTCAAAAACACCATTTATACTACAAGAACAATAACAATTCTTTAACAGGTGTTTGAACTTTTGTGGCACCAAAGACAATTTATGAGTAATTTTAACTGTGATTAAGAATTTCAAATGCCATGTCTATGTCTGGTATCCATTTAAAACAAACAAACAAAAAACCCAAAAACATACTATGTAGTAGAAAATTTAGTTCAAACATTTGGGTGCCAAAACCTAGGATCCTAGCACCCAAAATGAATGGCTTGAAAAAGGGAGTTAACAACATTAATAATTCTCATTAACGGCCATTACAGCACTGTTTCTAAGCATCTTTGACCCGAGTATACGTCATAAGGCATACACTCATAGATATCATTTCCCAGTTTCTGTCGTGGATTTGTAAAACACGTATATATTTCAACAGCTAAGCGTGCTTCTTCAGAACTTCATATCCAAACAAAGCAACACAGATTGACCACAGATTTTACACAAATAATGCAGCAGACACTAATTTGCTGACTGAGAAAGAAAAGAATGAAGTTTCTTTCATGGAGAGAAATAAAATCATGGATGGATCATACATCCAAGCTTTGTTTGGGCAGGCATTTTCTTTACCCTATTTTGCGATGCATTTAGCAGTACCTTTAATAAAAAATACAAATTAAAAAAAAATACATATATACACTAATTCCCTAGTAACGTGAGAGTTCTCTCCAGCACTCTGGTATTAGAGCTTATGTACAAAAATGTCTCTTCAATACTAAGAAGCATGTCTTCTACCAAGTAGCACGCACTACATTTACGTACATGATTTTTCATTACAATAGTATGTTAAAACAAAAAAAAAAAAACCCAACCAAACCCAAAAATCACTAGTTGTGGTCAAAATCTTATTTTCTGAATTCTTTATACATTTTTAGTACCAGTTGTTTTTAAGCATCTGCTTTCTTAGCACATACAGAAACATTTAGTAATAAGCCAGTACCAATTAATAAAAAGTTAAACAATGTAGTTTCATAAATGGAGACAAGCACATAATTTCATGTTTTGGTCCCAATGTCTTCATTTCATAATAACCTATAATCACTTATTTGTTCAAACCTATTCACCTATTCTTTATTAAGAAATCTTTTCAGAAAAAGCTCACAGTGAGCTGTCTGCATTCCTCCAAGCACTTTTGCATACCTGAGGAGGAGGTCACAGAGGAAGTTGTATCCTTGCCATATCCTAAAATCATCCAACAACGTTTGGGATACATCACTGGAGTCTTTGAGAAAACAAGAAAGTCCAGCAAACATCTCAACTATTTCTAGGGGAGAAAGGTCATCAGACTGCTGCATGTTCTGAACACACGTGGACAAACATTCCTTTTCTGAAAAGAATCGCAATTAAGAAATTTAGGGTTTTACTGACATTAATCACAGCAAGAAGCAGAACTAGTACAAGAGTCATGGCAATAAGGTAACTGTTATTTAACTATCTCTTACCACATAACATTTAATACCACAGAGCACTTGAAGACGAGTACGATTCTCAAGTGGCTTTGGATCTGAACCCTAACCTCTTTTTGCCAACCCCTTCCTCCCTTTTATAATCTTTACTCTTGTAAAGGAGGAGACTGTGTAGACAAATATAGTTTTTTACCTAAAAAGTTTGACCAGATAACTCAGCAGAAAAAAAAGACAAATATGGCAACTGTAAATAATTCTAAAACATCTTTTTTTCTTTTAAAACACAAAGTTATACAAAGCACTGACTTAAACTGTTACTGATGTTGGGTAAAACCCTACACATAACCCTTTACACCATGTCTTCTTATTGCTACACTGGTTAGCATTTCTTTGGCTGGCATATTTGCTTGCCCGATAAATCTTGATCAAAGAGAGACAGCTTGTCTCTTTCTGCATACCTCTCACACTCCATCACTTCATTGGTCAGTTGCAAAAAGCCTTCCCAAATCTATAGTAAGATTTTAGGTTGCGCTCCTGTTTTATAGATGCTCCTTTCCATTATCTGCTCTTTTAACTTCAGAGCATGCGTGAGACAAGTGCAAGTCTTTCTAGCTAGACAAAATCTCCCAGAGATCAAATCAAAGCATGAGATAGTGAAAGGATGCTCCTTTGCACGATAAAACATCTTAACTTTTTTCCTGAATATGAGATGAGCCTCTTGACAGATGTTGTTATCTCGTAAGTCAGGTTTATTTTTTTATCAACAAGTGAGAGAGAATGCCAACTGGTTTTCTTTTTAAGATTTTATTTCACTTTTTAAAGAATTTAGAGTATCTTTTGATATGCCAGCCTCACTCCTCTGTGGATCAAGCCAATAGAGAAGTGATAATGGTAGTAGCTGCAATATGCCAAACAACAGTCAAAACTCGGTTATTTTGTTTGTTGTGATTCCTAAGGTTTTCACATACACACATACACCTTCTACATGTACCAAAAACCCACCAGAAGGCTGTTACAGATGTAGGAAAAATACCTATCACCTTTTAAGTCCTATCTGAAAATACTTAACTGATGACAATTCTGTGCTTCCAAGTGATACTGTAAATTCACGTCTTTCTGACTGGAATTGGAAATACGCTGCTAGCAACAAGAAAAAACACAGACTGAAATTTTCTGTGAAGTATGTGGGAGCAGGGTGACATATTTCATAAATTGTCAAAATGGCTTTGTGGAGCCTTGTAACTGTTTTGCTTTCCAGGGTGTGAGGAAACTGTGGGTTTCTTTTTTTCCAGTAGGTGTACACTGCTAAAATGTATGATAAGGATGTTAGTTCACTTCAACAGTCACTCCAATTTAAAGACTACAAATGCTTCTATGTGGTCCTACAGTCTAAAAGCCCTAAAAATAACATTAGAAACATATTCTACCAAATTTCCTACCTCAAATCCTACATACCTAAACACCCATGCAGTTTTATATTAATGCAACACGAGTCTTTCATACGCAAAGCTCCTCCCGGGCAGCTAATATCCTCTCCAACAGTGGTTTTCATCTCGCTTTGCTCTCACAAATTCTTTATCATAAACCAGCCTGGCAGCTGCCCTTGCTGCTGTGACCAGTTCCTTGTTGTCCTGGTTCCGGCTGGGACAGAGTTCACTTTCTCCCCAGCAGCTTGGGGGGTGTGCTGTGTTTTGGGTTTGGTATGAAAGGAGCGTTGATGGCCCATTGATGCTTTGGCTGTTGCTGGGTGATGCTCGCACAGGGCCGGGGGAGCACAGCCGGGGTGGTGGACCCAGCTGGCCAATGGGGTATTCTATACCATGTGACATCATGCTCAGTATAAAAACCAGGTGTGGGGCTCGCGGCGCGCCCCGTTCGTGACACGCGGTCGGTGGTCGGTGAGCAGTTGCATTGTGTATCGCCTGCTTTGTATATTCTGTTATTGTTTGTCGTCACTTTTTCTATTACTGTTCTATTAAGTTCTATTCCAATTATTAAACTGTTTTATCTCAACCCGGGTGTTTTCCTCCTTGTGCTCTCCCGATTCTCTCCCCCATCCCACCGGAGGCGGGGGGGTGAGTGAGCGGCTGCGTGGGGTTAAACCACGACACTTGTAAAGATACTTCTTATATTAAAAGTACTTCTTATACTAGCTACCAAAATCTGTAACCAGCTACACAATTACCCCTGCACGCTACAGCTTCGATGCCTGCAACAGCCAGGATACTATTTGTCTCAAAAAAGGACAGGAGGTAAAATGGAATGACTCTGGCTGCTTCAGTCATTTGGTGGCTCGCAGGCTGGATTAAGCCCATGAGGTGATTTTATTTTGTCCTTCGGGATGCACAAAATCTGCAATCTGTAAGCTGTATGGCAAGGTGAGGAAGACAAGAGCCCAGCAGAAGAAACACAGGCTGGCTGAATGGTCAGCAATCTAGTCAGCCAGCCGACAGGGAAATTGTAGGGGCTGCAAACCCATCCAGCCGCCAGGCTCCTTCCAGCTGAGTCCTAAAAGCTCCGCACCAGGTTGTGACACAGGCTCTAGGACAGGCTACACGTAAGCTTCCTAGGAGCACCGGTACTGAGACCGCCGCCTTCGGGCAGAAGCTTGGGTCTCAGCCAAGCGAATGAGAGCATCCCTGGGCCAGGCCCTAGGGACAACATCCTTGCCTGGGAACCCCGCAGGGAAGCTGGGCTGGATCACAGAAGAGGAAGACAGCTGGCTGTTCCAACGTGCCATCAATAAGCACTCGGAGGTTCACACTCAAGTGTTTCTGTGCCCATACACCGTGCTCCCTCAAGGATTTCCTAGTGCCTGTATTACCCAGGTTTTGCTGTTACCAGGGTACGCCAGCCTCTGATGCCCTGCATAATGGACAGTACACTGCAAATCAGTGGTGGTTGTAATAGCCTGACCCAGCCTCTTCCTGCAAAAACAAAATGTCTAGGAGAAAGAACCTTCGCCCAGCATACCCAAATTGGCTCTCCCTGGTTTGCGTAATGCACCAGTATTTACTACATGGGCTTCTAATAGCTCAAACTGCGTCAGCAGAACACATGGAGCTGGTTCCTCTTCCTGCAGCTTCCTCAGATGTCTCTACACTTTTATTGCCAGCTAGAGTGGTACCCAAACAAGCAGCTGTAAACAGGACACTGCTAGCTTGCCTCATTCCTCTGCAAGGAGCTGCTGCTGCTAACTCAAACACAGGACAGAAAACAACTAACTCCTGTTAAGAATTAATGCTCGCAGCAAAAGTGACAAACCTATGCATCTTCCCCTTACTTTTCAATACAGGCAGTTACTGAAGTTGCTGAAAGCCTTTCCTTTTGGTTAGCATAAACTCTACACCAAAACATGAGAGGAAACTCCGCCTTCCAATGTTAACTTGAAACATGGATGAGGCAGACTCAGCTACAAACACCTCTCTCGCTACACAAGTGCTCTGAAATTTTACCTGTATGTAAACACCTGCATGTCCAAACAAACAAACAAAAAAACCTGTAAGCCTGCCTTGATATATTATTTTCATGCCTATTTCCTAGCTAAGAAAACTATGAAAGAACAGAAAAAAAACAATAAATAATATTGGATAAAGACACATACCATGAATGTATTTCACTACATTGACACTAAGGCCGTGACGCGATATGGTCATTAGCACTTCCCCTGCACTCTTCCTCCAAGGCAGATTATAGGGAGGGCACCATGAGGTTATTGCACTGAATAGAAGCTGGAGATCATCCTTTTGAGCCAGTTCTTCCGCCGGGGACACAAAACTGCACAATTTTACTAGGATCTGAAACAGTAAGTCATTAAACATCTAGCGTTAATACCCTGATCATTGCTATTTTTGTCTAGACTTAGTAAAAGGCGAAACATTCTTCCATTTAGCATACACATTAAAAAAGGCAATGTGCTGTCTTCCCTTTGCGTGTTGTTTCTGTAATTTGAATTGAAGACAAGGTTATTCAACACATGGTTATTTCAAGTCCCAGTTCAATTTCAAATGACTAGCAAAAGATTAGCAGCAGAGTTTAAATCTCTTAGGCTGACACAGATCTCTTTGGCTGACACAGCATATTTGTATGGATACCAGATTATTCCATTCTTGGAGAATCTGCCCGTTACCTAATTTACAGGTCTAAATGTTGTAGCGGGGCAGAGGCTCTGCAAAGCAAACTGTTGTACCCCCTCCTAATGCAGGAAGAAGGCTATTGATGTGTTGTCAGCAGAGCAGCATCCATACCATCTTGGCCAAATGAAAACAGCCAAAATAGTACAGCAGGAAAGGATACAGCAACACTGTAGACCTACCTGGATTATTGACTCCTGGATCTGAATTTCCAGGTTACCTTAAACAAGACAAAACGCAGCCATGCAATCAAAGTTACTACGTTGTGCTCCCTTTTCTGCATGTTTTGAGGGCACCTGATGTCCATTTTGTGTCTTGTGCAGGAAAAGCTGAGGCTCCCTCTCAGAAAACTGTAGGAAGACTTTGCAAGGCTGCCTGTGTCCAGAGGAGGTTTGGAAGCTATCTGAAACCTCACCCATTCCAGCCAGCTCATTTGAGAGCACCGCTTTACAGCCCTTGAAGAGGGACAGAAAAGAGCTGAGCTGTATATTGGGGGGGACTCTATGTGGTAACATTGATCATTTATTAACTCTGCTGACTGAAACATTTTCTGAAAGATAGCTCACAGCACACTGTAATTTCTGCTTTGGTAAACAGCCTGTAGTACAAAGACAAAAAAAAGAGGCAAATGGGTATGTTCTCATATAGTGACTGCTACTGGGCAGACAATGTGGCTAGTAATTGTGGGAATAAGGCTTTCATCTTTATTTTTGTAGCGCAGGTACCAAAATGCCTCTCAAATGCTATACTTATAAATCTTAACACTGCTTTCAAATCCCTGAAGGAGGTGATTGCTGATAGACTTCTATGGTTTTGCATATGTGGCTACAATGACTTTACATAGAGACACGTCCAATTTGCACATGGAAACTGGTAGTATGATCATCAACCGCTTTCTAACAGTAACTGTCAGCTCCTTCTAAAAGTTTCATCAGGAGAACGTACAGGAATTTCTTTGCAAGATCTCCAGCTGAAACTCCAGAAAGCAGGAGCAAGTCAGATGGAGTCCCTGGTCTCCCTGGGAAATCTGGAGGATAACTGTAATAGTAACTGCAAGCTCAGATGGTTCATTCCCATATTTAAATTATTTTTTCCACATTCATGGTTTATTTCCATAATTAAAGGGAAAATAGCATATGTTAAATTAATTCATAGATAATCGATAATAATGGTTTTTACTATGTCTATTTCAATTAGTAACGGCCAAAGATACCAAAGACTAGGACCAGTTAGATTAAAACAGAATAATAGTCAACATGTTGCTCCTTTTAAGCAGCTGCACAGAAAAGTTGCATGCATTTTTGTGGAAGACATATTTGCTGAGGACAAAAATCTAAAGGGGATTAGAAATTTAACCTCAACTGTGCTTGCAGGAAAATCCATCTTACTCTGAGCCCTCAGTTTGTGAACAATCAAGGAAGAGCAAAACCTGGTTCAAATGAAAAGTTTCTGGACTTCTCTTGCATGAAGCATTTCCATTCCACTTCCACTCTTGCAAATTCCATGACCTATTTTACCCTTCTTACCTGTACAAAGACTTTCTGTAGTAGCGCTCGGCGCTCTGCGAGAGGTAGTTCATTCTGTGCTCCTCCAACTACCTCAGGCACATGTGGAAGGTCAAAAAACAGATACAGACATTTAACAAGTGTGGAAGGCACTGACATTGTTGTCATGCAGTCCACAGTTTTCTGGGGAAAGAGAAAACACAGCAAAAAAACAGTTCAGCATATTACTATATTCAAAAAGTTATACTCCTGTAATGCAGTTGACTCAAATGCTGGTTTTTCTTTCTCACACCTTTGGTGAGGTGTCCATGCGGCAGTACAGATTTACCATCTATTCTTGAATGCCTACCTAAACAGTAATCTTAAAAATAGGATCATAATTTATTTACATGACAATAGCATCTAACAGCCACAGTTCGGAGCAGTCACCACACAGGATAGAAACAAAAACTGACAGTCTCTGCCAACAGAAGCTTACAAGTTAATTACAAGACCTTCAGCCAAGCCCTCATTAGCTATCTATTCTTTGTAGCAATAGAAATGGGAGTGGGAGGAGGATTATTCAATTTATGCATTCACTTGGCAAGAAGGTGTAAGCAGGCATAAGAAGCAAGGTAGTAGAAAACACGAAAGCATCAGTGGGAAGAAAAGACAAATCGGGGCAGAGGCTGGTGACATACTAAACACAGATAAGACGATGTGTTGAATTATAAAGGCAGATTAGAGCAGAAAGAACAAACCACACAGCTGTCCAGTACATTGCCAAAGATTGGCTCTCTGATGGAGGACAGCACCAAAAGCACAGGCAGTAAAGATTCATGATATCACCCGCTCATCACTGCTGCTCACTTCACTTTTCACAACTGCTGCCGCCCTCCTTGAATGGGGTTCAAGGTCAAAGCCTGAGTGATTTAGGTGCTGTATGTGACATGCATCTCATGGGGCACTAAGCAGCAGCATGTACGAGAAGCCTTTGGGGAACAATAAAAGTTGCGTGCATAATTCAAAATAACATTATAAATTAAAGTTCCAAAACGATGATTTTTTACGCAACTGAAACCACAAGGAGCTAAAGCAGAAGTTCTGTGGCAGTATAACAGAAAAAGGACCTTAACACAGAAAGCAGAATACAGTTACAACATCTTTTAGCGCGTGTTCATGCAGCTCATTATTTTATTGCTTTTGTCTCTCCCACCCCACAATTTATTTTCAGCCTTGCTGTTTAAGACTAACCTGTCCTGATGAAGCTAGTAAGTTGATTGTGGTGAGCAGCATCCAACCTCTACTTGCTTCTTCACTTTGATTGACCTCCAGAAACTGGACTATGGCACGACTTGCAGCCTCTGCAGGGGAGCAGTTAAAAAATGCAGTAAGAATTTGATCTGATAGTCTGCAGAAGGGAACACGTCCTCTCAACAGTCCCGGGCACTGAGCATGAATTCACCTCTGCAGCACTACTTGAAAAAAGCACTAGGCCTACACTCTCCAGACACACATTCCAGTCTTCCAGGCGCACTTGGCTTTGACACTAGCAAGGCTGCAAAAAGTACGTTTTTAGGTCATGCGTCATCCTTTAAACCAGCAGACAGATTTCAGTAACATGCAGCAACTTTTGTTTGGGTATTTTGGCTTTATCAAATACAACATACTCTTTTCCAGAGACTTGAAGTCACCATCGCTTACTGGTCTCAGTGGGCAAAGCTGATACTCAATTTCTGGAAAAAAGCACCGCACTGAAACAACGGTATGGAGGATAATGGGAAAAGACTGGAGGGAAGGAGAGGTGCGGAAAGTCAAAAGGAATAAAAAACAGGAACAAAAAGTAAAATTAAGATTATGATCAGCAATTACCACATCCCCATTCATTTTCTGGAAAATGAAAAAGCTAATAACTTATGGCTAATTATTATGAACCGGGGACCGCTTCTGGAATCAGATGCTATTCCGTAACACTCAGACCCAAATATAAATATTCAGCCTAGTAAACAAGTTATCAGCCTCAATAAATAAATCAACAGAAAATGCAATCCTATTTCATTGCTGTCTGAATACACACTTATGTTAAGAAATCTGCCAGATGACTGTCTATTGCCCTTAAGGGAAATCTAAAACCATTTTTCATTAATAACTGCATATCAATCATCTTCAGTGCTTTTAGTGTCAACTAGGACAAAAAAGGAATGTGCATAATATTGCTTAAAAAAGGAATTCCAAAGGAATTACTAACAGAGGAATAAATCAGCAACTTAAGAAAAATCCAATTTTAATCTTGGTTTGTTTGCTTCATCTGCTGTCAAGATTCCCCAGCACATACCTGTGAAGGAGTCTGTTCTAAAGTAAACACATTTTATATGGCAAAGTACTTATCAAACTTCTAGCACTAACTACACTGAAAAGATAATTTGCTGGAGCACCAGACTGTAAGCTGAGCTAGACTAGTAAACGTACGGAGCAGATGATCCTAGAAGATGTCTACAGTTGTTTGCTTTACATTCCTAACATTAACTTTTCTCAAGAGAGACTACCACCATACAGAGCCAAAGCCATCAACCACTACGTGTACTGGTGAATCAACGTAACAAAAATCAAGGCGTAAAGAAACACTTTTATCCACAGGAGGACAGCTGGAAGAGAAGTGATTATCTCCCTCTGCACAAGGCTCGTTAGATCACGTGTGGAATGCTGTGTCCAGTTTCGGTCCCAACCCAATACAGGGAAGACAATGATCAACAGGAGTTCAGCTGAGGGCCACAGAGATGTTTGGGGGCTGGAGCACCAACCCTGTGAGAAGAGGCTGAGGAACCAGGGAGAGGGGACAGCCTCAGGGGCACTGAACAGCAGCCTCAGTGCCCACTGTGTGGGGAACTATTGAGAAGTCAGAGCGGGCTCTTCACAGCACTGCATGGCTGGAGGGCAAGAGACAACAGGCTTAAATCAAGAGAGCTTCAGAGTGCGTATAAGGAGAAATTTCCCCCCACCCCGACGACAGAGATGCACTGAAACAGGGCCCAAAGAGGCTGTGCTGTCTCCAGCCTTAGAGGTTTTCAAGACACGACAGGATCAAGCCCTGCGCAACCTGGTACCACCTCACAGTTGGTTTGGCTGTTAGCAGGAGGTCGGAGAAGAGACCTCTCTTATTCTATGATTTTCTTTCACACGGAAAAAAGTCTATTTGATGTCTCACTCAGGGGATGTCACGACACCCGTGCTGGTGTCAGTTTCATTCCCTTCCAGTGCAAAGAGCATGTATTTTTCCCTGAAGCCCAGAAACCCTTTTATAGTCATAATCCTAGAAAAAAGATAAAGAGACAGATTTAAGGTAAAAATCCAGATTTGGTTTATTTGTGCAATGGCTATTTTCCCATGTTTTTGTTTTGCAGCCTTATTCCCGTAACAGGTTTTTGTACAAATCACTGGCTTTTCCAATTCTGGTGCTGAAGTAAGGACAGGCACCTACCAAATCCCTGCACGAGACTGAGATAGAACAAAGCTTGAAACACCACAGTGAAAGGCAAGGCAATTTTTAAAACTCACATAAATGCAGACATGCAGCAACTTCCCAGTGTGCTGACCTTTCTGTTTTCCAAAACTATCGGTGCAACCAGATGGTTTGGGTGTATGAGCAGACCAACTTAGAAAGCACAACAGCTATGCCACAGCCATAGTTCCTACACTAGAGGCATATGCAAAATGCCAATTCCTGGCAAAAGCCACTTTCCTAAATTCTGAGCGTCAAGCGCGTCTAAAGCACGCGCTGCTTCTACAATGACAGTGCCCCACCAGCCCAGCGTTAGGTGCTATTTAGTAGGCCCGTTCTCTTTCTATCTGACCACAGGCAGAGCTGGGCAATCAGTCTCTGACTGTAAGCAGGTACGACTGGTACCAAATAGGTGTGCACAGCCTCCTTCGGGCATAGTCTCCAAAAGCCACCTGTGGAACAAGGGTTCTTTTAGTCATCTTTGAAAGTGAGACTTAGGGGTTAAGTATATGCTTCTGAAAAAGTTGTCATGCTGCTGGCATCCTAAACGGCATAGGAGTTGAACACTATAAATAGCAGTTTCAAAACTGTCAGTCTTAATTAAGCACTACCTAAAACACAGACAGCATTTTAAGTGCAGGAAGAAGTTCTCGTCATCTGCTCTGAGCAAATTTGATAGCACTATCATTTAAGACTATTTTCTATCATCATCAGTAGTCTTAATTTATTTCTTTTCCCTGGTTCTGAAGTGCTCAAGTCATCTCTTTAATACAACATCCTCTATGTGCCCCCCCCACATGTCCTTAGCCCTTCAACTTCTGCATTAAATCTAGGATTGGGATATGCTAGCTAGTAAAAATGGCAAAAGAGCAAAGAGAAAAACCTATACAATAATACGTAAGCATACATATCTTGACACCTGTGCAAGCATGTACGGATAAGTATGACCAGAATTATGTGGTCACATGGATAATACAGAGTAGTCAGATTTTTCAGCACAGATTCAGTATATATGGGATAGAGGCTTAGTAGAATAAAACACCAGAGTTTGTTTCATACATAAGAGATGACACAGGTGCTTTGCGTCCTGGACTTCAGAAAAGCAGAAGATGGAAAGCAATGGGATTAGACCCATTCAGATTGCTAGCAAAAAACAGCACTGCATTACAAGCAACATTACTGCCTACAGCAATAGCACTAAGGACAAATTCAGTACACGAAACTTTTAGTTAGATGTTCTAGTACCATAAACAGCATATAACAGTGTCGTCAGACTTTTGTATAGCTTATTCTCATCCTAAAGTTGAATATTAGTAAAAAAATATCTGTGCATATACCAAAGGGGGTGGGGGGGAGTGGGAGGTATGGGTGGGTGTGTCAGGGGGCTGGTGGGGAGCAAGCTGAAGTCAGGGACCCCTTCTCTAATCAAGCCTTCAAGAAGTCTCTACTACTTCTCGTGGGGAATGCCTGGAAACACAGTCAGATACCTAGAGTTAAAGAATTCGAATCATTTCAACTGCCTACATAGCAAGAGAGAAGTATCAATCCAAACAAAAATGGGATGGCAAAAAGTCTTCCTTCAATTATCAGGAACAGCGCAGTGCTGTCGTCACAAGCCGCAGATAGGAAGTGGCTGATGCCTTTGCAGTGTGCAGAAACGGAGGGCTGTTCATCCAAAGATAAACAACTCAACCGTGCCAACAGTTAGCCTCACTAACCCAGCCGATAAAAGAATGGGCTTTCTCGGATCTCTTGGAAAGGCACTATATTGCACTACACTTGCCTTGCATAAGATCTGGTAAAGAGCATAAAAAATAAATGGAAGGTTAACCAAAAGTAACAAGATACAGCAGTCATTGATCAGAACTGACTCCTGATGAGTAGCTGATAGGACACTGCTTCCCTTTCAGAGCAATTTCAATAAATTCAAAACAGAATCACCTTGTAAAGCAAAGTCACCCACAGGACAGGAAAAACATACATATATAATGAAAAAAACACGACACGTGCAGTAACAGCATGTGAGATCGTTTCCAACATACTCTCTTCTCAACAGAACAAAAGTTACTAACATACCAAAAAAAGCCTGAAAGCAGCCCCTAAGTCCACTCATTTTAGCGAGAAAGATCCTCAACACTTCAAAGAGAAGCAGGCACTACAAGTAACACTATCAGGAAAACGACAGGCTTCATTATGGAAGGAACCCAAAAGGCTACTTACTAGCAGAAGATAAGAAGCTTCCTTTAACTACCACCGGTAACTTACCCAAAATGCGAAATGCACTTGAACAAATTACACTAACTCTCTTGTATTTAAGAAAAACATAAAATTAGTTCTGCAATAAAAATGAACAACAAAAGCAGAGTTTGCAGGTCAATGAAATTTTAAAAAGAATAGAAGTAGGCATTGTCAGAGGCCAAATACAAACCGCTGATGTGGTTTTCTGTAATGATTAAACATTATGATGACCACTGTTTATCAATTTGGTCTCCTGAAGTGGTTTGAAGATGAGATAATGATAGTCTTTCAGCAGATATGTTACAGAAATGCCTAAAGAGGTTAAAAGCATTTTTACTGGTGAAACAGTTTGTGTAAATCAGTGAAATTAAGCGGAAGAGCAAGAAGAGGGGTGGGACAGACACACACACAAAAAAAACACCCAAACAAAAAAAACCCCAAAACCAAACCACCACAACATTCAGAGGGTATAAACAGTAACTGAAAATGTTGTTTCTGGAGGTAGAAGGGATTAGTTGAACAGTCTAGAGGTATGGTAAAAATAAATTTAGCATTAAATTGTAAATCCTGAGACAAATACATACAGCAAATGTTGCAAATATGGAATGAAACGTTGACTGAAATCAACGAAGCAAGACACAACTAAATTGAATTTAAAATGTGCATAAAACAGTGATGTACACAGACTAGCACACATGAAATCATAAAAAAAAAGAAACCCCAAACTTTTGAAATTGACCTTGAAAGGAAGTTAAAATGTTCCAGCCCTGTGATAAACCGTTTTGCCTTCTTATTCTTCAATTTTCTACCCTTCTGCACAGGTTTCACAGATTGTGCCCACAACCACTTACTCATATTCTGACTGGGGAAGGACCTTCCAGGTTGCAGAATTGCCCATCACTAAGGGAATCATTCTGAACCTCCCTGTGATACCAAGTGTTTATATATTCTAATGCATTAAATAATGGGAGCTGTCAGTATGTCATCTGGTGTGCTTGAGAGGCAGACAACATAGGACTGAGTTAGAAAACAATTTTAGTAAACATGGAATAACCACTACAAGGTACCAAATCACAGGTTTGCACATCCTCAACTGCTGAAATATGAGAAGCTGTTAAGAGTGAAACAGAAAAGTGTACTCTGTACTTGCCCTGTTTCTTGCTTTCTGCTTGTTAGTGCCCGCAGCCGGGAACCCACCGCTCGGTTACGCGGGTTCACAGTTTGATCCGGGGAGGACAGCTTTATGCATTTACCTTTAAGTTTGCAACATGAAACTATTCAGTAGTTGGGATTTCCCATGTACAAGGTACAGGTACTCACTGAAATGATAAACCAAAAGGTCCCCGGCTATTCGGCTCACGGCACCTGTGGCATGGAAAGAAAAGCTCTCCCACCTCCCTGCAACACCACCTACCTCCACACAGAGGACTTCGGGGACCACGTTCCACTGTGCGTCAGCCCAGCTAGACATCTTGAAATGGCACACAAGTCCCACTGTCCGTACCAGAGGGATCGCCTGAACTAACTTTCCCTGCTGTATTCTTATCTTTGCATTGGGTCTAAATTATGATGATGTGCCAAACACTCTAGGACATGCTGTTGAAATATTTGCAAAATCACAGAGGAACCAATGCATCCAGAATATGTCTTTTGAAAAATACATGAAATAGAAGTGCTGCTTCCCCACCAGCATCAGTAGGCAAAGTAGCCACATTTATTCTACCAAGATTCCAGCTGTCCCTGTGCCTTTTTTAAGAAGTCTATATTTTTCAGCCCTGAGCCAGATGCACTTGCTCCCAAAAGAAAGGTTCATTTCGGAACTGAGACTATGCTAGAAATAGATGTTTGAACATATATTTTAGCATAGTACTACCACAACTTTTTAATCAATTCAGACATGAAATTGGATTTATTTGTGGAAAATTTGGCAGCTTAAAATCTCAAGTAGATAGAGCTATGTCAACCATGACGCCACCATCTTCAGACTAGATACCTCAGGGCAAGGGAATCCATGCACTAATCCTCATAGATACGGTTACTGCTGTCAGCTGCAAATTATCGCTGTTGTACAGCAAAGACTTAAATGTGCAAGATAATTTAACTCAATTTTAACTGCTTCGTTTTTCTTACTCCAAGGTTACAGCCATACAAGAGAAACAAGACAGTTGAAACTATAGTTGAACACATAACTACAATGGCAATGTTCAGAGACTACTTAAGATAGGGTGCTGGCACAGTTACGACCGAATCGTGAAATGCTGTTCTGAGAAAACTACTACAGTCTGCCAAGAATAACTGAGATATGCCTCCACGATGGCAGGCATTACTCACATAGCTATTAGCATAAATATTCAAAGGCCTGATGAAAAAAATTGCGCTGTGCTCCATTATGAGATTGGGGGGGGGGGGAGGACAAAAACAAACAAAAAAAACCCCAAAACAAAACCAAACCCCAACAACAAACAAAACCCCCCCAACACACAAACAGGTAAGATTTAATCATACCACATGCCCAACTGTAAAATACTGCCAATGCATTTATCTCTTTACACATAGAAAGCAAGTTCTTGTAAAATTTATTCCCCTTCATTAACTATCTAAAGTTGACTTTTGATAATGTTTGTATGGAAAGCTTGTCTCTAAAACAAGGTCAGCAATTTTGTTGACTTAAACGGAGCACCTCACACCATCAGGAATTTGCACTTGGATATTACCAGAGACATCGCCTGCATATAGTTGTTACTGAAGTTTTTCACTTTTAAAAACACACTAGGAGATATAATTACGTGTTAATAGCTATTAAGATATGCTGTATCTTTTTGTTTAGTACACAAAAAGGATGGAAGTTTAAAAAAAAAAAAAAAAAGACAAGAGCCTTCACAATCCACAGATACAATATTATGTCTTTAACATAAAGTGTATTCTAAAAAGCCAAGAATTTCTGTCATTTTTTTCAGTATCACAGGAGATGTGTATCTAGCTCTAAACAGTTTAACACGGAAGTCTGCAAACTATGAGTTTTAACAGCTTGTTAACTGGTCGTTTCTGGAGAGTAAACTGCAACTCCCTGAGTCCCACTGAGTCACAATGCAACTGCAGAACACGGACCTCTCAGGCCTTCTTACACGAGGTCTGAAAAGAGTTTACTGACAGAAGTAGTAGCTATCTTGATAACGAAGGAAAAATGACTGCTTTACATTTTAATAAAAACATTGGTACTCATTACATTAAAGTTTAGAAGAATACAAAACTGTCTTTTAAGTCACTGTGGTTAAGTTTCCAAGTGGAGTAGAAAACAAGAAAAACCCCAAAACCCACCAACAACAAAATCTACCTCTGACTTAGCTTTCCAGACAACTGGATTATCTTGGAGCAAGAAGCAGAGGTATGGCTTAAGTAAAAAACACGCAAAAAATGGCCTTTCTTAGCAGAATCCAACTGACTAGCAGGCGTAACAGATGTTCCCCAGAAAAAAAGGTCAAACAAACACCACCATACTGCCAGCATGGCTGTTGGACATTCATTTCCCCTAAATATCCAAAGACAAGACATTTTGTGTCTGTTTACCCATAGAGAACAGGTTTTGTCTATGATATCTGTTTAGCCATCTGGAATGTTTCACTGTTAGTCACTCTACTTAAAACGGAAAGAAATTGTAATTGGCACAGTTTGTGACTCCTGACTTCATGCATAATAATTTGCACAGCCTTTTCCAGTCTGCTATTTCCTTATTTACCACCAAATCCAAACTGAGAAGCCAGCAGAGATCTTGAAATTATCTAGTAGACAAAACCTTGATATTTCTTGGAAGCGCTCCTCTTCAGAAGAGGAAATCAAAGAGTAAAGCTAATGAAACATGCCTTCTTGGCGCATTGTCCTCAGTTATGCAACTCCCAATATGTGGTCAGGTTCTGACACGGTCAGGGTTCAACAGAACCAAATCTCACCCCGACATTTAATAAACGGAGCAAAAGAGGGATCCACTAACATTTTTCTAGGGCTGGCAGTGTTGGTCCTAATGTGGGACTCGCTGTACTTTCACATCTTACTAGCTTCCAGGCCAATAGCTAATTTAAAAAATGCATGTTTTTGGAATGTTAACATATCCGAGGGACAAAACACACCACCAACAGGCACCTCAGGCAAGATACAGCAGCTGTCCACATGCATGTTCTTGGTCTCCTACTAGTAGGTGATGCAACTTAGCTCACTCCTCTCTCTCTGATGTGTTGTCAAGTTTGTGGAACTCAGCTTGCTCCATAACCGAGGGAGGAAAACTCTAGCCTCCTCCTCTCTCTCAGCCCAAAGAAACAGAAGACAACGCATTTTTGCTGCGAAGACTTCAATTCCTGAGCCTGCACAGTTGCTCTGGATGGCAGCTCATAGTATTCTGACTCATCTGAAATTCGCAATGCACATCTCACAAAGCCCAAACTTGTGCCATACCTGTGGACTTATTTGATGCTCTCCGTCGAATTTCAGTCACCATCAATCGTGACACTTGAGTAGTAAACTGCAGGAGGTCAGAAAATTTTTCTGTCATTGTACTTGGAGGAGCATTTCCAAACACCTAAAACAAGAGAAAAATGGATGCATCAAAAAGTCATTCAGTTTACAAGGATCACTACGAACTACCACCTTCCTTTGAGAAGGAGGAGTATTACTATGGAGATTATAAGTTTTTGTTTTCCTGCTGCAGTGTTCATCACTGTACTGGTTTTCACAGTGCATGCTCCAAGATACATTCACAGTTGGAATTAAGTCATCATTCAGGGAGGTAAGATCTGATGAATGAAGGGGAAAAAGGGAATCACAAGTTTTCTTGCAAGATGAAAACCCCACAGAGCCCCAAAAGACTGAGACTGCACATAATGGGGAAAAGACTAGATACCAGAGCAAATTCTCCAACAGGAGGTCTGTTTTTAAGACTCCTTCACTATCTGCTGGACCTAAACATCCACAGGGGTGAACTGCATGTGCAGAACAATGTGTATAAAATCTTCTAGAAGGGACTAGGAAGTAGAACTGCCCTGTTAAGTCTTCCCTCAATAAACTGATGATACCAGGAAGCCTCCCACGTTGCTGGCATCCCAAGGCCTTACTCTCCTCTCTTGAGATCCTCCTGAACGTAACAGCAGTAATTACTAGGGATTTTTTTTATAAATTGTCACTTAATTCTAGTAACTTATTCTTCATGATTAATCATTAATTTGGTTATTAAATCATTTACTGAATCACATTTAACAGGGAGAAATGTGCTAACTCTGTGGTATTGGACAAAGCTACGGAACACGACATTATCTCAAAATGGATCATCTAGTTGTTGAGGTAATTTACTTTTCATTCAAGACTGCACGCAAAAAGGAGTCTCCATCCACAATTCTGATGTAATCCTTGCACTAAAACGGTCACAGTAAAACCACGATATGCATTATCAAACAAAGTATGCAATCCATATGCATTATCAAACAAAGTATGCAATCCGAATTCTGGTATCATCACTTGTGTCAGTGCTGAAAAAACAGAATAGCCTGCTAAACACCTGAACAGTCTCAATACTTCTCTGCACATTTACATTTTTCTCTCTCGTGGCTATTTACATAACCTGCAGGAATGTCACCAATGAGCCAGGAAGCGTAATACATTACAGTATTTTTCTAGTAAAACTTTAGTTCAACACGTTATATTTGCCTCTCAGAAAGAGGATGCGATCTACAGCAGTACAACTGATTTGGACTCAACAGCTACTTCACCCTTGTCTCCTTTCCCTGGATGACCCAGTTATACTATTGTAGCTGAGCTGCTGACATACTTGACTGAGGTCACTCTTAAGTCTAGGGACATCCAGTGAAATCCGCAATATTACAGCCAACAGGGATGCGAGATAATTGTCGTACTGACGTACCTTGAAACCCCGAAGTTACTGAAGAAAACTTAAAAGGCAGAAGACAGAATAACCTTTGTCTAAGTTTGACTTCTTACTCCCCTTAGTATCTGTTCCTCTGGCACATTACAGAACAGCCAAAAATATTTTTCCTGCCTACTCGCATTGCAAAGTCTTGATGAAACGCAGCCAGAAATACAACATTGAAATTGAACACTCAGTTTCCTCACAATAAAAATACTTCTCACCAAAAACTTAAGCATTTCTCATACAGGAGATTTCAACCACCATTATCAATAAAGCAAGCAAACAGGAGCCCAGACATTACAGGCAGATGACTGGTTTTGACAGACCAAGAAAAACACCCCTCATTTGGATTACGGAGTACACAACATTCCCAATACAGACAATCCAAATTTCCCTAAACCTTTCACAAGACCTCCTTTTGCAGTTTTCTGCATCAGCTCCCAGTTCATCCGAGAGCCTCTAACTTCCACAATGCTATAAGAAGGGAAGAGGGCCTCAAGGCTTGCGTGTTCACTGGTATAACCTAAGCAAGATTATCTAGACCAGAACGCACACTGGCAGAGCATCTTGCTATCATTAACTGTTTAAAGCTCTTTCACTCAGACCAAGGAAAGAAGAAAAACTAACAGCCCTGTTACCTGTCCTGAGCTTGCCTAGAGTTGTCGGCAGATCCCAGCAAATGCAGAGAGCTCAAAGTTACAGTAAAAGGTTGACTGAGGTGAACTGTTTTTTAATTAGTTGCCCCATAACCAAGTTTGCACTGTGTATCTGCATTCAATATTGGTAGTAAAAACCAGGAATAGGATAAGAAGCATTTTACCAGTAAATCATCTTTTTAATACAGAAAAGCAAGGCTCTTTCAAGAAAATGTAAACAATGTACCACTTACTCAAAACCAGCCTCTTCATCATTCCATCCATTTTTTCATATACTGCAAAAGCGTTACTACTGTGCCAGTAGAGCAATGCTTCTGCGAACGCATTGAACTCTGAAAGGAGCCTTTTGAGTACTCTTCCAGAGGGCCCATCTTTTGTTAATTATGCACCGATTTAGCTTTTCATTACTACGTGATTCATCATTTCATAAGCATCCCTGAACAACAAGGAAACAGAAATGGTCTGTAAACCCATCCGTTACCAGAACTAGCAGAATGGTTTAAACTACAGCGTGTTTGAGACATGCTGTATCTACAAACCAAAGTCAAGAATGCTTTAGCTCCTCTGGATTTATGATTAATAATGCTCAAAATATCAGGAAGAAAATAGAACTGCATTTCACACAAAAATTCAGATACCTCTGAAAAGAAAAAAAACACCAACAAAAAACCCCAAAACTCATACTGGTTAAGCAAGAAAGCCTCAAAAGAGCTTCTGGATACACTGGTTATTCAACTAGCTGCCTATTGCTACTTGGATGGCCACTTGGATGCCTATGGGAAGCAGACTTACCCTCCTCGCTCTAGATGTCTGCGTTCAGTAAAAATCATGCTTCTTCCAGAACTATTTGCTGGATTTCTTACACACACACTCCCTGCTTCCAGCCAAACACACGCAGCTCTCGCTTCCAACAGCTCACTACTCTATACAACAGACATTCTGAAGTACACATCAAGGTGTGGTATGGAATTCTTCATCTGAGGTGCACAATTTATTTGGGCTTTTCTCCTCCTAACACAGACACCCCAATCTGGTAACAGATAATGCTTCTATGGTACACCATCATGGACTTCCCTTAAACAGTAACACAAAAAGTACCCAATTTCACTTAAACCTGTTCAACAGAATACAGATAATTATGCAAAGTAACTGACTGTCCTGGTCCCAGCTGGAGTTAACTTTCTTCCCAGCAGCTTGGAGGGGGGTGTGCTGTGTTTTCGGTTTGGTATGAGAGGAGTGTTGATGGCCCATTGATGCTTTGGTTGTTGTTGGGTGGTGCTTGCACCAGGGACTTTTCAGCCTCCCATGCTCTGCCAAATACAGGGGAAGCTGCGGGGGGCGGGGAGCATAGCTGGGGCGGTTGACCCAGCTGGCCAATGGGGTATTCTACAGCATGTGACATCATGCTCAATATAAAAACTAGGGGGGGGCCTCGCCCCCCGTTCGCGACACGTGGTCAGCGGTCGGTGAGCAG
>NW_009206123.1:28900-36944 GCF_000690835.1 Fulmarus glacialis | reverse complement strand
TATAACATATGAAATATTTTAAAAAATAAGAATTTTGTTAGGTTAGATTTAAGACTTGGAGAAGGAGAATTTCAAAGTTCCTATTCCATAGCAACCAAGAACAAACAGTTTTCTGTTTAGCCAATAGAGGAAAGTTTTTTAAATTACAGAATACAATACTTTCATTCCTAACTATGGAGAGTTAGGTATAATATAGGGTAGAAAAACATAGTGCTTTCAGAGAATCTCTCTTTCCCCCTCCACTTCCTGTTGTTGGTGTAGGTCTGTTTTTCGGTATAGGTCTGTTCTGCTTGGTACCCACAATAAATTGATTAAGCTATAGGAATGAGTGCAAGTCAGAGGCAAGCAATACTTTAGTTCTGTATTCTGTTCAGCTTGGCTATAAAAAACCTAAACATTATGAGCTCTCATTGGCATGACTCAAGAGATTCCAGTGTTACTTAGGTAAAACCTCGTTTGAGGACTGAAGTTTATTACAATAGAGTACATCACATTAATAAGTACTTTAGAGTAAGCTATGAATCACGTCTTCATAATTGGTTCTGCAGTTTGTGAGCACTATGCATTTTCTTAGAATATAGAAAAGTTAATGATGATAGCATACTCTACATGATAAATAACTACAGAGTAATAAAAGAACTAATCACCTGTGTATAGCATAATTCTTGTTTAATACAAAAGGTTGTATGGAATTAATCTCATAAGAACAATGAAGTTGTAAGAAAATATTGTACATAGACCATAAGATGTGATATGTTTGTTACACTATAAATTAAAATCAGGTAGATAACACTGATTCAGGTATGAATTCACACAGTAAATAAAGAGTTGCATGTTTATTTCATTGAAATTGTCATAACTCTTTATTTGGATGAGTTTATGAGGCTGTATTTGGCTGCTAAAAGGATCTCACATCTTATTCATGCTGTATGCTGCTAGTGGTCTAATCTTGGAGGTACTGAACACTAAAACTGAATTGCGACCCTATTTTAGTCACCGGTCTTTAAAATCTCCTTGCAAGCAAATTAGCATTGCTCTGGGCTTGTAATCAACCAATGCATTTATGATTATCTATTTATCCACATTTATAAGTTTAATTAGCTCTGGAAGCTGACTCAGCATTCCTAAATAAAGATTTTCACAAAAGATATCTAGTTAAATCCCTGATAAGCACCATATACATTAACTTTGCTTCATTTTTGTCATGGTTTAACCCCAGCCAGCAACTAAGCACCACACAGCTGCTCAATCACTCCCCCCTGGTGGGAGGGGGGACAGAATCAGAAGAGTAAAAAACAGAAAACTCGTGGGTTGAGATAAAGACAGTTTAACAGGGAAAGCAAAATCCATGCACGCAAGCAAAGCAAAACAAGGAATTCATTCACTGCTTCCCATCAACAGGCATGATGAAAAAATTCTTTTTCTGCTCAGCAAAGAATAGAGTCCTACAGAAAGTAGAGACCACTGCTCCTTTGAGAGCACCTATTAAATTTGCTGTATACCAGTAAGACAATTTACCAAAGACTAAGAAAGAAAAGGCAGACCGACAAATTTATGTCTTCACACTGACTCGTTAACTGAAAAGGAGCTGTTGTGAAGATTTGTGTAAGATTTAGCTTTGGTATCCCACCATAACATACCTTGAGAGTAATTGTATGTCCTTGTCTCTTTTGCCATTTCCAGTTCAGACAAAACAACACTCACTGCACTGATAAACTTGGCTGCCTTCCGGGGAAAACTGAAGTATGCTTAACCTTACATTTTCAGTAAATTATTGGAATATTATCAAGAACAGAAGAGACTTTAGTCTAGAATTTATTTATCCTTAAATATTGAACCCTGAGTATCTTGCAGTACAGATATTTAACATGACTTGACTTATACAACTTCTTCCATGGAATCGTCAACATCCACCCTGGTTCTACATAATTGCTTTAGGAAATAAATTTTAAACCAAGCTACTTCTGACTACTGTTTCTTTTAATCAGATCCTTGATGAACTAATAAATAAATAAAATCAAAACAGAAGATCATATTGTTTCCTTAATTACCACCCCTTCTTCTTCCCTTCTCAGAAGAAGTCTGAGCATATGTTGTTCAGTTAACACTGATATCTATGGCTAAATGCTGTAGAAAACAGCTGAAAGCAGTTTAGCTAAAACCAAGAGAAACTAAATATAGAAGGCACTGGTGATCCTGTCTAAACTGACAACTTTGTTGGAGCAGTGAAGAGCCTGGCTCCATCTTAATGACTTCCACATGTATACTGGCAGCTGCTGTTGGTCCTCCTGAAAGCCTTCTCTCCCTCAGGCTGAACAAACCTCAGCCCCTCGACCTCTCTTCATAGACCAAGTGCTCCAGCCCCCAAACATTTGCTCCAGCCCTGCCCCCCACCCCAAACTCTTTCCAGTTGATTCATATCAATAATATGATTTCATTAATTATTAATAATGTTATTCTTATAATGGTTATGATACAGTGCCAGAACTGGACACCATGTTCTGGACGGGGTCTACTGAGTGCTGAGTAGAAGGGAATAATGACTTCCCCCATCTACCAGCTGGGATCCTTTTAATACAGCCCAGCATACCTTTGACCACTTTTGCTGCCAGGACACACTGCTGGCTCATGTTCAGCCTGTGTCTGCCAAGGCACCAAGGTCCTTTCCAGTAGAGCAGCTCCACAGCCATTCAGTTCCCAGCCTATACCGTTGCAAAGAGCTCTTCCTTCCCATGGGCTGCACTTCGCATTTGCCACATTGAAATTCATGAGGCTCTTTTTAAAACTTATTCTAGCTATGAGCAGAGTAAGATCATTATCTTTCATAAAACAGCATAAAGTAATTCCAATGCAGGCTTCTAACCCTACCTACAAGATAAACAAGGTATTTCATACATTTACTGCTGTTCTTAGTACTTACCCCTTCAGAACAAGTCATCTCTCAAATACTACTATAAGACATAAATTGACGTTATGAAGTCTTTATAACAAGATAAAGAACAGGTAAATTTATTTTTTGCAACGTATGCCAAACATTTGACTAGTTAATTCACAAGCTTGACAGAGGATTTGCAGACTGCTTCAAACACCACATGCTAGCTACCCTCAAGATTTCGGAAGTAACCCCTGAATATTACTAGGAGTTACTTCTACCCTCAACTTCTCATAAGCCACATAGTTCCACTATACTCACGAAAACGGCCAGTTATGTAGGGCAGCACTTCAACTTTTGAATATGCGGAGGTTAGTATCAAACAACAACAAATAGTGCCATGATTTTAAAAAAAAAAAAAAAAAAAAATCTATTACCAAGACATCAACCAAGTCTTGAAACTTGGTGAGGCAGGGGTGGAAATAAGAGCCTTGGGTGGTGGGTCAGTACTTGTAACCTTTGCATTCCCAAGCAGCCACAAGATTACTTCTTTGTTCCAGCTTGAGTGGAATCAAAGATGGCAATTATTCACTACCCAATGAGATCCAGAACATTGTATTACTCAATATCTCTAACAACTAAGCTGTATTTCTTCAACATTAGTTGCCAAACAAAGCTAATTGTGCAAAACCTGTCTCAAAGGAGTAGATACATGAACATCTGCATCTGTCACACTGATGGTGTTTATTTCTGATGGGGTTTTTTTTTGAAGAAAAGAAGAATGTTTCAAAGGAACCAAAATGTTTCTATAGAAACAAGCTTCTTGGCTACCAGAAGCTTCTTTCTCACATTCCTTTTCTTTGAAGACATAGACATATTAATAAAACATCTTTAGGAAAAAGACTCAGTCCTAAAATGACAAAAGGTCAAATTCTTACTAGGACTATATAAAAACCCTATGCCATTATATACTATGTATTTAGGAGCTGAAAATTTATACTTCACTTTGAAAACGAGTCATCCTAAACATTTTTATTCACAGGAATAAGGTTAAAATAGAGAACAGAAAAAAGAAAATTTGGTTCAGGATTGAAGGTCACTTGCAACGAGTTATACCTATCACCAAAGTACACTGTAACTGGATCTTGCAACTGGCCAGGCTGACTAATTATCATCTTAATAACCTACAATGTACACCACAAAAAAACCCCCACTTGTAAACTAAGTTATGCCAGAACACAGCAATATTGACACTTCATAGTTTATTAGTTTGTTTCATTATTTGAGGACCTGGTGCAGTGTGGTGATTCACAAGTTTGCTTTCTTTCAAACATTTATTGAATTTGAGCAGAGAAAAATCCTATTAAGCAAAACTAAACATCTTGATCATTGTCACGCTGATAAGTCTGAGCAAAATAAGGTAATTAAGCACTTGAATATACTATGATCAGGTGCTACCTTTACAGATGATCCAAGATACTAGCACAGAGTGTCATTAATCAGACAGCACATACATACACCAAAGACCACCATTTCTCAGCTTCATTTTTCTGGCATATCTTTAACTGTGACAGCTTACAGTTGTACAGTGAAAAGCAAACCTGATGGGATGCCAGTCTCTTTTGTAACTTCAGGATGTATCATCGTGGTGAGATTACAGAAGCTGAGATGCTCTGGCTAAGTTTAACAATTGACTTCCAGCTCCTTTTGTAGTCTTGCATTATGAGAGACTCCTGAGCCATACAGGAGATCTTGCCCACCCATGGCCCAAAGGCAGTTTTGTTCCTGTGTTAGGTTCAAATTACCTCCAGCAGCAAGAGCTGTTCTGCCTATAAGGTTACTACATAATTCATGTCTTTAACTTAATTAATGTGCTGCTAAAGCTAACTTTGCACAAAACCCACCTGCCACTCAACCCTCATCCTCTAGGGGAACAGGACAGAAACTGTTTCTGGTCTATGGCTTACTTTTAGCTCTTCCCCAGAACTTTCTCAGCTGAAGAAAAGGAGATAATCCAGAGAATTTATGAATGACAAAACATGTAAAAAGAGGGACTCATGTTACGTATAACATTTCTCTGATTTTTATTTCTAAGTTTGCAAGTTTTTATTCTGTAGATGCATTGTTTTCCAAATAAAAAGATTCACAATACTAATCCTTTCACAAAGGGTTCTTCCTATCTTGATCTATAAACCACGTTTTTCACTTTCAAAGACACACAAAACATTCCTAGGAACTCTACTAAAAGAAAGATGTGCATTTCAACTGCACAACCTCTACTGTCTTTGCAATGCTGACTCTTAGAAGACTATCCGCAGGAGTATTGGCCACTATTATTTTTATTTGTATACTGGCAGAGCTTTACAGTAACTTTTTAAAGTTTTTTTGTTTTGTAGTTTGTTTTTGTTTTTTAACACACAAGAGCAAGACTCCCATCAATTTCCTCCCATATAAAACAAGACTTCAGAATATGCAAATTTGTAAACTTACATCAGTTAAGTTTTAGTGTGCTTTCTTCGTCCTCATTTGTACAAGATAAAATTATCTATTCAGGCCAAGCTTGCAGCACAAAGAAAGTTTAATTTATTTGCTGCCTTGGGCATGCATACTCTCCAACCTGAAAGTGGCCTTAACAAGTCATAAGTCATATTATTTTAGCTTGGATTTCATGAAGAGATTTTGCTTGTGCATAGTATTTAGGAAGTCCCAGGTAGGTTTCCTATTTTAAATTTTACTGAAGTTCTTGAAACAAGGAGTTAAAGCAAGGAGGTTGTAGCGAGGTGGGGGTTGGTCTCTTCTGCCAAGTAACAAGCGATAGGACAAGAGGAAATGGCCTCAAGTTGCACCAAGGGAGGTTTAGACTGGACATCAGGAAAAATTTCTTTACTGAAAGAGTGGTCAGGCCTTGGAACAGGCTGCCCAGGGAAGTGGTTGAGTCGCCATCCCTGGAGGTATTTAAAAGACGTGTAGATGAGGCGCTTAGGGACATGGTTTAGTGGGCATGGTGGTGTTGGGTTAATGGTTGGACTTGATGATCTTAGAGGTCTTTTCCAACCTTAATGATTCTATGATTCTATGATTTAAACAACCTTAAAGACCAGTTCCTACAAGGCTTCATCTGTTTCAGGACACTGTACTTAAGGACTTGTTATAGCACTAAGATACATTCCCATTTCATATAAATTTAAGAGGATTAACTTCTTGTTTAAGAGCCTTTACCGTTTGTCTCATCAGAAGAAAAAAATAATCTCATAAGTTAGTTTACAGTCAAACGTTCATACCTTAGTTTATACAGATTCATTTAGCCACAGCCACATTTTCAAACAGCCCTGTTGGCTGCAGTGGCATAGGAGAGTCAGGCATTAGCATCCAAATAGCTTTCAGTTGGATCTGGAGAGATTTTTCCATGAACATGGTGACACGCTGTTCCCCAGCTTCACTTTGAAAACTTACATGACAACCCAAAGGAATAATCACCACCAGATTCAAATTCAGGCAAGCTCTCATTGCCTGAACAACACCTGTCGTAGCTAAAGGAATGGGAGACTTCTGCTTGCCAAAAGAGCATTAGACTTTTGAAGGAAGACTTTGAAACTGAAGAACAAAAAGAAAAAACAAAAAACCAAACCTGCATGGGAAGTTTTCTCCATACATCATCTGCTCAGGAAAAGACAAGCTAAGAAACAAGAGTTCCTTTCTCTTATGTGAACAGGTAAAATTGTTTGTGCCTGCTGCTTTCATTTCTAGGTGTTTCTTAATCCATTTATGAAGGAGAAGAAAAACAACAGCTCATTAATTTTCATGCTGCTTTCTCTCCTGTAACAGACTTTTTTTTTCCCTCCAGTGTTCCTCTGTGGTTTTATCTTTCCAGTTATTCCCTCGTTCCTGAAGTAAAAGGTAGCAAACTGTACTTTCAGGAACTCACAGGTCTCTTCTGGATCAGATACAATTTTTTTAATACTGTGTGAAAGGGATTAATCTCATCCAAATTTCTTTCCAGAAACTTTTTGAAGTAGTATAGAAATATGTTATAGATATTACTAAAGATAAAAACTGCCTAGCTGAACAGATTTCTAAGCTTTATTAGAAGGCCTTAGTTTACGTGGCATCTCAGATTACATGAGGTTCCAAGTTTGAGTTCAGCAGTGCTTTACAAACTGTAAAACTGTGCCCCTCTAAGTTGTACATATTTAGTGCACACATTTAGCATACTCGTGTTTTTTAAGGTATCAGAATAAACTTGCTTGATGCCTTTGGAAAAAAAGAGAGCTACGCATGTGTAGACTTGTTCAGTGATCACCACACATGTAAGCTTTACCTATGCTGGTTAATTCCAGAGCAGTAACCCAAAATACTTCTATTCAGAGGAAAAGAATCAAAGCTATTTCGTTAAGCTTGTCCTTCCCCTCCATGTCCTTTCTCCACCTTTCATATCACCAGCCAACTCATGTAGGAGGGCTCTCAAAAAATCTGATAAGAGGTCTTTTGGTAATGAAAGTCACCAAAACAGTCACTGCTCTTTCACTGTATGCAAATGGAGTTGATCTTCAAACCCCACCATCTCAACAGTGGGAGTTTTGATACTGATCGTATTGTATACAGTTTGGAGGGGAGAAGGTTGAAATAGATGTACTGAGATTTATACTTTTGTCAAAATACACTAGTTATCTTCAGAACTGCATTGATTTGCAGGTCTCAGTGCACTAAATTTGAGTGTGCATGTAGTAAGAAATTCAACAATTCTAATTATCACTTAAATGCTCATACACACTACCCAAAGGTTGAATCCAATAATGAAAAAAGTTGATATACTCATGATCACTAAAAGCAACAAAATATGTTCTATATTCACAATCCCAAGTTATAATAATAGTAATAATGAGTTGTTTTAAGTGATATCAGAAAGTCTGAATCCAGTGAATTCCATTCGTGAATAATCAAATATTCCTGTTCTTTGACAGATTTCATCTTGATGTAAATAAAGCTGATTTACTTCTGTCAGCTTCAATAGGACATTAATATGTTAAATTATAACCCCACTCATCCTTCTACAAGTCCATTAATCAAGTTTCTTCCCCTTTCTTCAGTCTTCAGTATCAATGAAACAAAGATTAATTTAGAAGTCACTCTAAAACAGGTACCATGTCCTACCAAACATCACGCTACACTTTG
>NW_009206123.1:0-28888 GCF_000690835.1 Fulmarus glacialis | reverse complement strand
TTTCCCTACCATACATTTCTTATTAACTGGCAGTTTTATTGAGTAATTTTTCATGTTAGAAAATACTTTCCTGAAGAAAACAAACTAATCATACTAGGGATTCCTTTCTCAGGTCTGTCACATTTCTTGTATTTACCTGACACTAATCTTACACTTGTGTATACTTTCTTAGCATTGTGCATGGGATTTCTTCATCACCATCTTCTATTGTAGAAGTATCAACTTAAGTAAAAGCTAAGAGTGATAAAGTTTCCTCTCCAAGATACTTTGTCTTTCATGCAGCTGCACTGAAGCTTCAGTTTAATCATTAGCAAACTAATTAGCTTTGACTTAACTGGGACTTAACAGTTACAGAATGATCATTAACTTAGAAAGTTGTTAATAAAAATAAAAGATACGTACACAGACATAAAACCCTGACTTTGAACCTATCAACATCTCCCCATTGCTTTAGAACAAATGTTTAGATGTTAAAAAGACAAAGCAAAATTACAATTTTTCAGACACAGATGCTACAAAAATTAATTACAAAATAGTTTAATTAGTTTAATATTAGAGTTAGATAAGAAAAAACATGAAAGAACTGAAAACGCATATGGAACACACTAAAAAAAAAAAAAAAATTACAGCCATAGCAGTTGTTTTCTGAATACATTAAAACCCCCATTCTGTTAAAGTAACTCCAGTTGCCTGTATCTTCAGACTTACAAATACAATTTTAAAAGTTAAAAAAACCAAAAGCTTGAGACAGAAGAAAGGTAAAATTATTGCTATGCATAAAACTCCGAGGCCATAACTTTCACAACTTTGATCCCAATATTATAGAGCATCCTCAAAATCCACTGAATGTGGATCTTGCTTTTACTAGTGGAATTCAGATACCCTTCAACTTGCACCATAGTGTGCTTGTGACTGCTTCACACCTTCTGTGAAGCTTTTAACATCTTGTTGGAATGGAAAACAGCTTAGCTAAGAAAAATTATTCTTACCAATACGTGTTACAGTTTAGTTCATTCATATCTGAATCATTGCCTAATCAGTTCTCTGTATCTTATTAAACAGCAGATTAAAGAATGTAGTACACCATTCCTTTACATTTTGACTCCTTTTTGTTATCCTAAGTTTATTGCAGCTGAGTCTATCATCATAGCATCTGATACTGCTAGAAATACTTTTTTATTCATAATGAAGGTTTAAAATTTAGCTGCTTCTCTGTCTAATGAGGGAGTTCACTTTTGACAGAGACAGTTGTGTTGTACCAGCAATCCGAGGTAAATTAGAAAGTTGGAAACGCAGGCAGTAGTCACAGCAGCAACAGTAATCACATCTCACAGAAACCTTCCTACTACACATTACTTCACACATTCTTTTTTTCAGAAAGATATCAGTGTTGCCATCGGTATAATCTTTCTTGAACTACCATCATCCTGTTATGCTCCTCCCCTCTATACCTCCATTGTTTTAAAAAGAGAGAAGCAATCATCATGGTGCTACCCTGCTATGTAAGTTCCTAAAGGAACATAAATTTGGATTGGACAGGAAACTGAAACCCAATTGTATAATGGCAGGTCCTTGAGAAAGCCCTCTATTCACTGCAACACTTGTTATTGATGAGTTCTTCACAAGAGACTATCTAAAGTATTAGAATATGTCAAAGAGTAAAATGGAAGATTTTTTTGTTGTTTTTGAAGTTTTAATTATCCACCCCCTGAGGAGATAAACAGAGTTTAGGAGTTAAATATATGAGACGGGCCATTCTCCTGATTTTTTTTTTTCCCTCTATAATTTTTCACAATGTTTATCCAGCCCAGGGAAAGACCCATAAGACCTGTTCCCCAAGTCTGTTCAAGATGCAAGAGATGTATTGCACAGAAACCCCATAACAACAAACTTATTGTTTCCCAAAAGCCTCTTCTGCTCCCTCCCAACAGCCAAAGCCATCCCATAGCAGGTTTTCCTGAGATTGTTGCAACTGAACAGAAAGATAACATTCATCCATTTTTTCTTCTCCTCCCCACTTTTCCCCCAAATGAGAAGCCCCTCTCACCAGGAAAAGGAGCCCTAAGGAGCACACAGGAAAAACAAAAACAACAACAAAAAACAAAAAAAAAGCCCCAAAACCAAACCAAACAAACAAAAACAAAACAATAAAAAATTACTCCGTGAAGCCTCTGTTTTAGCTTCCCTGTGGGATGCACAGCATTTCTTTCATACATAGACAAACTAAAACACTTCAGCTATTTATGTGTATAGTCACACACTTTAGTGAGTTAAAGACTCACTAAAAACAGACCTTCCCGACATTTTGCATTCCTTATCTATCACTTCTAATTAAGAAGGGGCGCCTTAAAAAGGCTATCTGAAAGACTCAAAATACCTTATAAAACATAAGACAAAACACCACTTCATACTTAGAAAGAAAGTTACCTTTGTTTTTTCACTAGTTCATCAGACATATCTGTCTGTCTTACATTAAAACAAACATCTAATCCCACACCTTTCCTTTCAGGTGGCTACACACCCTGCTAGCCTGGCCAGCTCCCTGACGACTGCCTTACTTAAAGAGGCAAAGGGAGGTGAAAATACTTTAGAACACAAAGTGATTTCATTTAATAACCACACATTCCATGTCCCCATAGCAAAACGTCATCTTCTAAACAAAAAAGCAAAGGGACAACTCTCTAGATAAACTTGAAATACTCTTACAACATCTGTGAGATCTACTCTATTTTAGCTATTATAGCAACTTTTCCTCTTTTCCGACATCAAAACACAACCCACAAAAACAACACTCAATTCTTATCAGTCTTCCTCCTCAACACCACCTATCAAAAGAAGAACCCACAGCTTCTCCTCTTTGAGCTTTTCATATACCTTCAAAAGCCTGAAATAACCACAAGCTTGAAAGTTTTCCAGATACTTCCCTAACCTCTCACATTTAACCATCTGCAGCTGCTTCCCCAGCTGAAGGCTGATTGCCCCCACTGAGAGCCAGGGAGTGTATTCTGTGCTACATCACATTTTCCTATCAGGATCAGCTCAATCCTAATGAGTTAGACTGCAATTATCATTAATTAAAGTTAGCTCAAAGCCTATTTTAAGCACTGCATCCATTTTTACTTGGGTATTTTTGGCATTCCTTTTATTTAAAATTCTAATAATGCTGTTCAGAATGTTTTCTGGTATTGATGAATTGTAATAGTCCAGCCTTGAAATGTGCCCTTTACATAGTTATAAATTGAGTGTACTCCAGAACAGGTTCAGAGGCTTCCCAGGCAGTAGTCAGCATTTAAAAAAAAAATCACTCATATATCCTGTAGTCAAAAATCGTGCTTCATATTTGCTGTTTCCACTTATGCATACGTGTTTTATTTTTTGGCTTAAATCCGGATAGGTGACAGGTATGCTTACCAGAGGTATTTACAGTAGCTCTGGCAGCAGACTCTTCCCAGTGAGGCTGACAAGAAAAACAAAAACCTTTCAGGGACAGTGGAGGCATTAATACTCAGGACTCAGTGTCATGAGCTCCAAGAGCAAGCCTTCAAAAGCTTAAAAGACCTCCAACGGGAAGACAGCTAATAGCAAAAACAGTAGGAGACCCAACTATTACCTTCTGTTCTGCCCCAAAGGCTCTGAAGAGATTCACACTTCATTGTTCCAGAGTAGGAAAAAAAGAAGTGGTGAAGATAAGGAAGAACAAACTGGGAACTGCTTTCTTTGATGCTTCTCATCTCAGAGAAATAGAGAAGACATGAAAAGCAAAATCCAATTATATATGGCTAGCATGTGACGATCGCAGCACAATAAACTGAGCAGGGAAAACAAGAACAAAACCAAAAACAATAAAAATGTCTTGAATCAAATACAGCTTGTTTCTTTTTGTTTCATGTAGATACTATTCCACAACTATTTATACGTATGTATATAACACCTACAATGCACACTAATACATCTAGAGATGAAAGATATACAGCTGGTTTAGACAGTAATTCTTGCATGTTTGTCTCGGCATACATTAAAAACATATACTTTGTTTATTTCATTAAATTTTGCTTCTTTACTGAATGTTCCCATTTAGAGAATACAGCATAAGACTACATACTGCTGGAAAATGTTCTCTAAATGGATCAAAGTAAAACTGGCCCTTGGATTAATAAGTTATTCAAAATTTGGCGATTATTCAATTACTAACAAAAAGAAAAGACGCCCTGATTTTTGGAAATACGAATATTACTAAAGAATTTCACTGAAGAGCTTGGACCAATGTGGTCCAATCAGGTGGTGGATTATTCCTGAACTGTTTTAATCAAATTTTGGCTATTTTTTATTTATTATGTAATTTTTCTTGTAAATCACATAACATTGCTTCTGTTCCCTCAGGAGAAATGTTTTAAATGTGAGATTAAGGGCTAACAAATGCACAATAGAAAAAATATACACCAAAGATTTCTTATCTTTCTTTTCCACTTATAAGTACATTTTAACATCATGCAAATTCACTTTAAAGCATATGAGATTTGAATCCACTGTTTATTTGCAGTAACCATTCACCACTTTTTGCCATTCTACTTTTTTGTAAACATAAATTCCCAAATATTGTGCTTGCTATTTTTAAATCTACCTGTCCATTTTCCCAGAAAGCTTTGAAGGTTTGAGCTTTCAGGTGTTTTTATTTCTCACCAATATTTTATTTTCTGCAAACAGTTGAAATTATATGGAATGGGACACCTTCTTCTACTTTGCAGCACAATTTTGAAAATCTTGAGTGGCATGAGCTATTGTTCAGCTACAGGACGAACTTTTTTTCATAGTGATAAGGGACAGATTGTAAAGGCATTCAAACAGCTAAGCTTGAAAATAGGATGCCTTGTGCGATTTTTCTAATGCATCTAGGCTTATAACTTTTTGGAAGTTACTTAGAAAACTCCATTTTTGCCTATTCCTGTTTTCATGCATGACCCTGAGCACAGCATTCTGTGTCTCACATTCCCCCTCTCTAAAGTAGATACAATAATATAATAGTCCCATCTCAATTGGTAATGTCAGGACAAAATCATTCATTGTGAAGTCGTCAGGGACTACTTCATTGGGGTGACTTCATTGGGCATATCTGCTGTCATGGAAGGAGTGAGTCTGAGCACCATGCACAGAACAATAATTTTACCATTTACTTGCATAAAATACTAATAGGAAAACTAGAAAATTGAAGAGATGTGTTCACAGTACATCTTTGTGTCCTTGTCATGTATGAATAGTACATTCCTATGCATTCCTTCCTAAGGATGTTGCAGGAAGTCAAATGTATTTTAGGTTTACATGTTTCGAAATATTAACTTTGTTCTCATTTAAGAAGAGATAGTTGCATGTAAAGAACAAACTTCACTTAGTTTGTCCTTCAATTTAACTACAGAAATAGCACGGTTGATCTGGCCCAATGACAAGCTTATATTTTTTTTCCCTTAAACCACAATAGTTCTTGATTTATGTTTTAAAATGCCAGAAATTTTCAGTCATGGATACAGTGTTTCTAGGGGAGCAATGTAAGACAGAATAATCAATTTTCACACTATTGAGGTATGCATCGGAAGAAAACCTACGCTAAAACCGAGTAGTTCTCACTTCTGCAGAAATAAGCACGTCTGTGATCACAGATATATACTAATCTATAAGTACAGTGAAGATCTTCAGTTAATCGTTATTTTCATCTACACGAGTGACAGAGACGTGGCACTGCAATGCTGTATTTAAGGTCGAGGTGGCTTTTTTACCTCCTCTTATCTCAAGATATCTTTTGAGATTGACTAGTTTTGAACTAGTTGCAAAAGAGATAACCAGTTGTCTTACACAAACATAAAAAGGTAAACAAACATTTTTTTACCCCCCTCTATGTGTTCTACAACCCAGACTTATCATACTCTACAAAGAACTTATTCCTGCAGCCGTTTTGCAAAAATGTTAAAAAAAAAAGAAATCCACAAAAGAAAGCATTAAAATGTAATGTATGGAGTGGAAATATCAGTCCAAAGAACAGGATTTGCTTAGAGTAGTTATAACACACATATGAAACTACAATCCCCCAAACTGTTACTGATAAAAAAAAGACCAGCACAAAGGCAATAAAGTCCGTAAAATCATAGCATATTCCTAAGTAAGGGGAGCAATATATGTCATAAAATACACTGTAGCATGTTTATCAGAGTTTTGACACTGCATTTATTAAAATAATGAATGCTAATTGCATAAGGATTTTGAGGATCCAAGCTTTGCTCCTGAAAACCGAAGACAGCCCAAATTTTCAAAATAAAATAAAAGTCTTCCGCACTTTTTAGCACACAGCACAAACAAATCTCAGTGAATTTGTAATTTCAGATATTTCCCAAGGTGGACTTTACAGAAGGATTCACTTGCATAATCTGTCTCAAAAAAGAAATGTTTCATATTTGCACAACCTAATGGGAATGAACTGCATGAACGAAGTCTGTTCCTCTGAAAGTTTTGTGAGAAAGCTTGCCACCCCCAGGCCACAGAGCCACCACTGCAGTGGGAGATGGCTGCTGTGGGAGACCCTGGACCCCAAGATCAGTAGGTCACATTTAAGAGTACGAGCAGAAATACTTGAAATACTCTGAGAAATGTCTGCTTAAAATTTTCTTTCATCGGAAGCCTACTTATTTCACTGATTGCTATTTCACCTTTATCTCCAGTAACATAGTATATGCCTTTTAGAAGATCAGAGTAGAAGTAAAAGATCCTGAGCAGAAAGGAAGCGGGTTCAGTAGTGAGGCTGTAGTCTTGTATATGACCGTAGACTCACACCCATTTTTTTTCTGAGCATGTGCTTCCAAATCAATCATCCCACCATAAGGCTGATTCCTAAATGCTTTTGGCCTGACTATTGTCATCATGCTCACATGGCAAGTCTTTCAAAAAACAGCCCGATTCTCATTGCATAGTAAATGCTTTTTCCTATATCCATTGTTTTAGAAATAAACTCATCAGACAAAATACATGATTATAAGTTAAATCAAGTCTCTGTTTTCATCCTAAAGCTACTAGTAAGTAGAACTAAAGAATATTATTCAATTACATTGGAGTAACTGGAAAATCACAACATAATTGATATGTTGATACAGTTATCTAAGTCCTGTCAAACCAGCCTGCATTTTAGACATTTGCATCTTGTTCAGAGAAACAGGAAAGATGCTGATTGCATTTAAGCTTACATTCAAACTTTGGTATTGCTCCAGACTAATAGCCTTATTAGGCTCTTTGTTTGAAAGCTTTACTATTTTCAAAGAAAATACTGTTGGGCGAAGAAAGTAATTTGTTAAACAGAGAAAGGTAATTGGAAGCTTACTTTGCCCTGTCATTGTAAAACCCTGGTTCTCCTTCAAAAAGAACAGAAACGTATTTTTTTTAATTAAAATTAAGAAGATAACTATTCTTAACTGAATAATTGAAATAGAATTTGTATGCAATCATATCCATTTCTGTGCTGCAAAGTATGTAATTTTGTGTTAAACTGAAAGAAAGTTCATTTCAAGAAATAAATTTTAATAGCACCCCTCCACCAGAAAGAGCAATTGGCAGGTATTTAATCTCATTTAACTTTGAGAAAATAAAGTATAGGATTTCTTATAGGCTAAAGTTAAAATGACAATAATTCAGTGTTTGATAGATAAAGAGGTGGTACCAATGATTCATATTATCCTTTTAAGAAATTGATTTGTTTGAATATGGATGCAAATGTTAGCTATACTAATAATATTGAGAGATGGAGAGAATTCAAACAATTTCTTTACTGAGATTCTGCTTTCATTTGCATTCTTGATCTAACCCAAGAATAACTCCAGTAAAGTGAATTAAAATATTCTTCTTGACAGGAAAATAGTGAAGAACAAGAATTTCACCATTTTCGTTATCCTATACAGGGAGTGGGCACTGGTTTGGGGGCTCAGTTTTGAAAAGAGCTGAAAATTCTTCCCACCATTCAACAAAATGCATAGTTGTGGTAGGCATGGACGTACAGCTAACATTTTCAGTGAGATGTCTGGTACCCAGCGTGGCCAGAAGCCCTCAGGCTGACCTTTACCGGAGCACTCAGCATGCTGGATCCATGGACTGCAGGGCCAGCCCGCTCTGGGGGGTCACACCTTCCCCTGATGCCACTCGTGGCTTCTCCAACACTACCACGCAGCTTCTGCGAAAGGACTGCGGGACTGACCACGTCGCCAGTCTCAGTGCTGGATTCAGCGTGCTTCTTCTGACATCCTGAAGCAATGCTGGACTTACAAGGAGTAAATGGCACAAGACCAGGAGGAAAAAAGGGGTTAATGTGACTGAACAGACCAAAATTTATGGAGAGCTTCTGGCCAATGATTAGGATGACACTTCAAGCATTTCTTATTAGCAGCATTTGCTATTCTCTTTGTGCTGTTACTTTCAAGCCTTGACTTGAATAAGTTAAATCTACATAATAAATACTTTGTTATATGTCCATCTGTGGCATCCTCAATGAAAATTCATAAATACTGTTATATATTAGTACCTCTTACTTAATTCACTTTTCTGTAATGTGGAAATCCACCTGTGCTTTTCTCTGTGTGGAACATTTTCTCTATCAAAATCTGAAACTAACACTTATCTCAGTGTATAATATTTCTTATATACACTTATATATTTATATACTTACATACTATACTTATATATACTTATCTCTACATATTTATATCTATACTTAGATACTTCTTTTCCCATTCATACATATCACTGGTACACTCTTTGGAGATTTTAGCCTAGAATGGCCATATAAACTGAACTACAAATCAACAGTTGGGCATATTAAAACAGCGGGAATTAAAACGGCAAATACCTGGTTATTAAGGCACCAGTAGCTGAGCTACTGATCTGTTGTGTTGATCTAAACCATCTTGTGTTGAAAATATAGTCAAAAGTGCACAGACACACCAGATTTTTCTAACTTTCTGTGCAGAACTAAGAGCACATGTGCACTCCATCAGCTTGTGCACTATCAGCTCATTTGAAATCCTCGCTACCTTCATATTAGAACCACCAGACTAAACCCATGGTTTTACTGCAGTGTAGGCATGTACTTCTGGGAGCAAGGGTTTTTTCCTCTCTTGTTATGTTTCAAGAACAAGCCAGACTGGTTCACAGATGGGATTTCTAGACATGGAGATACAGAAACATATTGGCCAAGTTCACACTGAACTAGAACCGTCGGACCTGGGTGCTTCTGCAGCAAGTGGATTTTCTACCCACTCTACAGTCTCTGCTAAGAAATCTAACCAGCATTTTCTACAATGTGAGAAAAGGACCAAGAAATCTACAAGGAAAAACAATCTGCAGAAAAAATTGTATCAATAAAAAACTGCAGCAAGGTTTGTGAGGAGAAACTGTATTGTGAACTTTTATATCCTTATAGTGTTACAACACTATTACTACCTTAAACCGTACCATTTTTCAAACTGCTATAAAGAAGGAAAGGTATGAGAACTGCAGAATAAGATTTTCTTTTTCCTTGTGGCAGAACCAGGGTTGTTGTGGTCACATAGTAATGTCATTTGGAGGAATGGTAGAAGTATACTAATAGAAAAAGTTTAACGGGGTTATTTCAGTATGGGGTTCACTATTGATATAACGATCAACCAGCGCTAATTTTCTCTCTACCTTTCCTCACCAAAAGGAGGTTGTTCTTAAAGGCATGTTACTGATTCGTAAGCAATATAAACATGATTTTGCTCGTAACTAAATGTTGAATCCTTGTGAAAAGTAAAGGATACATTATTCTAATATAATAATATTTTCAGATAGACTAATTTTGCCACAACCTCATAGATTCCTAAACATTTAAAAAATTATAAATGATGCTTGTGTTTAAGTAGCATTTTCATGCTTTAAATTACTTGGTTTGAAATAGATAGTTCTGCTTTAGCTTAAAGGTATTTTGCAGTCTTAATTCAATTTAGCAGCCAGAAACAGACAAACAACAATTTAAAACTTGACCAGGAGTAAATCCTCCAGACTATTGGTTGAGGATTTCAGCCCTGTGGGTCTGCCACTGTTTATAATTTATCAAAAGCCATTTTTAACTTCTAGGGCAGTATACAAATTGTGAGCTCTGTCTTCTTTAGAACTTCCAGTTCCTGTGTTGTTATTTATTAATCACCGTTAACAGTGCTTTGCCAGAATCTAAATTTCATTATATAGCAGTACCATGATGTCTGAATGATCATGAACTTTGCATTGCGCTCTTTACAAAAAGTAAGTATACAGTAAGATGATGTTCATCATTAAATCATTTTTCTTTTTTTTTTTTTTTTTTCATTCTCTCTGCACTAAACAATGAGGTTTTGAAGGCAAAGGCCAAAGAAAATTTTATTAACTTTCCCAACTTGCAGCTACCCCTAACTACTAGTGATGGAACTAATGTTCCATTCAAAATAAATTTAAAGGAACAATAAAAAAAAAAAAAAACCCACAGTATTTCACACTAAAGGTAAAGTAACAACCTCAAATCTCTCTACATTATGACTGTTATGTTACAAGATGAGATTTAAAACCTACTTTTCAAAGTGGTTGAAACACTGGTCTCATAGTGCAAAAAAGAAAAAAAGCCATGATTTTAAGCAACATGTTTGGATTAAGCATCAGACTTTAAAATAAAAATAATACAAGTATTGTGAGAATTTGAAGTCAAACTGCTTAGACACTAGACTAATACTGGCATTATAAATCATGTAGACAGACTTGAAGTTTTGGCCATTTTTTCTAGATATGAAATCCAATATTTTCAGAAAAGACTACTGACATTTGGGTTTCCTATCTGAGTTCTCATATGGGGGCGTGACATTTAAATACGCGTGGTCATCCCTTCCTGAAAAACATCTCTTTAAGCCTGCCACAAACTGACAGTATCATTAGTCCCTTCTGAGCATTTCAGTTAGGAAATACTGCAACCTTTTAAGAACCAGAGTTTTGTTAGCAATGCAGTTCTGCTTAGATTGACAATGGTTGATTGTTGATGGACAAAACATGATTAAAAAGAATGACGTAGCTTTTCAAAATCCAAACAACTAACAGAATCATTATGAAAGATCTCTTGAAATATAATTGTTTCAGGTAAGTATTTAAAA
This sequence comes from Fulmarus glacialis, assembly GCF_000690835.1. NCBI lineage: Eukaryota > Metazoa > Chordata > Aves > Procellariiformes > Procellariidae > Fulmarus > Fulmarus glacialis. Next base: position 17,732 of record NW_009206123.1, on the reverse strand, counting down.
ATAAAAATCCTATATCTAGCAATTGCTGAAAAAGGAGATTATGACCCAACCTTCTCTGTGGTTAAATTTTAAGAACTATAATAAAATTGATGCCATATGCATGTACCACACACATAAAATAGCTTCCAGAATTTTGCAGGCTTCCAAATTAATAAGGCTGTACCAGTAGTCTATGGGTGGCAATACATATTCTCACTGAAGACAATTCAGTCCTCTGTTCACAAAAGTGAAAGTAATGAAGATAACATAAACAATAATAAAAGGCAAGGTCTATTTCTTGGCTAATATATGCCCATCTAAGACCTAAGCTATTATTGGTTACAATAACCTGAATAGGGACTAGATTTGGAACTGAAGCCACTCTCTCTTGCAAAACTCTACACTAAAGTACATCGTGGAAGATGCCAGTTTCCAATGGATGCATCAGTTTTTGTTTGATCTTTTTAATGAAGGTATAAAAAATGAAATTTGCTTAAGTATGTAAAGTTGAGCTCATTAATATCCTGAAGGAGGTGTATGCTTTATAATTTGGAGCTATTGCTGATGCTGTGAAGAATAAGATAATACTACAAGAATAATTAGAACCTGCTTCCTAATAGAAAAAGAAATAAAATTCTTAGTACAAAATTTCAAAGTCATGGACTAATGGAATAATAATGAGTTCTACTATATAGAAATACATCATTAGTTGAAGCTAATAGAAAACAGTATATCTTTTTAGTCATAGGATCATTATAAGCAACAATGTAGGAAAAAAATAAGGCAAAAGTGATGCTAAGATCTGTCAGATAAAGTATCTGCAACAGAGAAAGACAATAGATAAGTACATAAGACCCAGAAAATCTCAATTAGTATATTCTGTGTGGTTCTGATTATCTATGTTCAAAACCAGGTTAACTTGCAACAAGGGTAGTAATTGGCTGGTAGGATGATCAGGGAAGGAGCATCTATTTTAAGAAAAAATTAAAAATCTTATCTAGTTCAGCACAAAAATGACTGAGAAAGATATTGAGTCTCTTTAAGTGTGTTTGGGAGTCACAAGAAGCGGGGAGCAGGAAACATGTAACTATTCAAATGTGGTAGGATATGTTTTAAGAGCCTAGTGGAAATGATTAGAAATAGGTTGTCAGAGTGCAATACTCACTGTCTGGGTTCTTTTAGATATTCCACAAGTATATTCCACAGAGTATAATGTTTAATACCAAATTTATTTATCTGAAGTTGTCTGATATTACACGGGATTTTGATTGAGAAGAATGATACGCTAATGTACTTAAATCACAATATGAGTCCAAATGACACTTGGCAGAGTATAGCAGTGCCTTTATTGTAACATAGCTTTTGACAGAAAATAAGAACAAAATTTTTTAACCCATGAGTGAGTGGAGTGCTAAAAGATCATCTGAATGAAATAACAAAAAGAAAGAGCTTAAGTTATTTCAGGATGCAGTTTGCAGATTCCTTAGAGAAGGAATTTTATAACAGGACAGGAGTCATCTCAAAGGTGGAATATTAAGTCTGGGAGAAGAGTATCTAGGAGGACAATTTACTGTAATCTCAAAGGGGTTGCAGGAAAATTCATTACTGTTTCCAGATAATTTATTTGCACTGTAATTTTACTGCAACCACTCCGTGCTTTAGGATTCTAGCTGATCAACTGCAGAAGACAAGGGCTCCCCCACCAGTGCATAAGGTAGGAGTTTGTTTTCTGTGTTATTTTTTGCTTATCTGTGTGATTTGTAACTGCATTTCTGGAGTGTGTAACTCTCAGACCTGGAGTTTGCTACTTGCATTAATGTGTTCTGCAGTCTGCGAAGCTGCTGCACGTGAATTAACTATTCTACAGGTTGCTGGGACGACAGGTCTAGCTGCCTGCAGCTGTGAGCCAGAGGCCCTACGAACCCTGCCTAAAAGTCCTTTGGGATATTAGAACAATATCCCAGTAGAGATGAATGTTTCTTATCTATTGAAACATTAAATTTTATGCAGAAAAAATATTGGTAGGCCTGTTTATATTATTTAAGATAATACTTACAGAAATAGAAGTTTTTCCTGTCAATATACTGGAAAGAATTTTAGCTGCCTTTTATTTATTTACCTTAGTATTGGATTTGCACTCAAAACAGTGGCTCACAAAGATGATAAAAGCTATTGAAAAAGATAATTGTGTGTGTCTGGATGGGAGGAAAGGAGGGAATTTTCCTACCAAATATTTGCATGTGGCTGATGACAGAGAGTCACAGAAGGGGATAGGAAAGGGTGCAAGTCAGCTTGCTGTGCTATCTTTGGGATCCTGATTCCACCTAGTCATTCCTTCTGATCTATATTCATGTTTTTTTCAGAGACCTAACAGTTACATCTCAGAATGACGGGTCTCAACCTTGTTTCAGGATAAAGCATCAAGCTGCTTGTGAGCACCGTAGCCTGACCTGACAGAGTTCCAGCGATTCTGTGGGCCCTGTGGTTTCTGTGCAGAGGGTAATTCTGAGCTTGGAGCGCAGTGATGGACAAGATATTCTATCAAAGTTGCTTTTCAGATTGCAAACAAGAGCTGTCCCAGGAGTATCTGTTGAAGGTGTTGCCAATCTGTGTTTTTCTGAATGTTAACAGCACTTTTACAACAGATTGTATTTTTTTTTTTCTTTCTCTGCTGCCTTGTATATAACCTCTTGCCATTATTTGCTTTTCTGAAGGCAACAACATAAGACAGGGCAGGTGTATTCTTCTTCCCAGTATGAACCTAAAAATACCTTTTCTTCTGTATAATATAAAGATTGCTTTCTGGTATCCAGGATTTAAACATTTTGGTGTTTGTGTGTCAGGGCAGAGGAAGTAGACAAGAGCTAGCTGAATATTTTATGTTTCATCCCTCCTAACGTACTGGGATTGCACATCATTAACTCCGCATGTACTCAATCACTCTGTGCAGTGAAATTCACTGAGACTAAAGCTAAATGCAAGAATTCAAGACCTTGAATTTTTATTACCCATGTAATTCTGAGAATGTCCCGTTCTTCCAAAGTACACCGAGTGCTGACTCAAAAAGAAAATAAATTATTCTAAAGAGTAAGAGAACATTATACAGAAAATATCTGTGTCAGTGCAGACATTACTCTTAGTATTTAGAGCACACCATCTCAGAGTACAGAAATTGAGGGATGGTTTTAAAGGAAGGACTTCTAAAAACTATGGGATATTCATTGAATACATTCAAGTGTTACCGTAATACTGAAGCAACACAATTTCAAATCAAATTTAATCTAATAAAGCACAAAGTTAGTGATGATGTATAAAATAATTGCACAGAATATATACGCTTTTAACCAAAGGACGTGATATTAAGCTAACAATACATAAAGAAAACATGACAACAAAATCCTGCTCCAGGAAAAATGAATGCAAATTAGCGTTATCAGCTTAACTTCATTTGTTAAACAAAAAAATATACATTTTATTTTATAATAATAATTTTTTTAGAGATACAATATCTGTTTTTTCAATGTCAATGACAACATTGAGATTCAATACAAAGGTATGTGACATATCGTATGCATCCTGACCTAATTTGTTGCCAAATATTTAACTCTAAAATATTGACTACTATTTGGTAAATTCAAAGTAAAATAATAATACTCAAATGCCAAATACATCTTTTCTAGGCAGAAGATTTGTTTTCAGTTCTCATATAAACTAACTTAGATTTCTCTCAAGCACTATTGTGACTTCTCTGGGAGTCTCAAAACCAGATTTTGTTTTACCCTTTTTTAATTGGGATGGTCAGAAGAAAATTTTATATCTATGCCCATACAACACTACTGGGATCACCTGCATATATTGCTTTTTCACTGTTGCCTCAGGAAAAGCAGTAGTTAAAAGTGGAGAACTGTGAGGATGTGGCTAAAAGCACTATAGACATTTTGTAGAAAACTCAATTGCTTTCACAAACACCTTTTGCATGTTGAAACCCTTGGGTATCTTCATGCAAAACTGTTAACTGACAAAATTGAAACTCTTCAGGTAGTTAGGTACTGTTAATTGAAGCCACCATTAATTAAAACAGGGAAATGATTCGACCATTAAAGAGGGATCCAATAATTTGAAGACATCTTTCAGAGGTGATACTGTCAGGTAATTTACAATGAAGTTTGAATAACTTTATTTTACTTCTTCTGTAGTTACGTCATCTGCTGGAAAGTCTGCTGGAGTATTTTAACATTGGAACTCCAATTATGATTCCTATGACATCCTTAAAGTTTCTCAGATAAATGTTTACATGAAAAAGCTTAAAGTCAAGTAAATCAAACCAAGCCAAACCAAACAAATGGAAAATCACACCGCAAATGTTAAAACTTTCTAGAATATGGAGCTTCAGGAAAAAAGTTTAGAAGATGAACTGTCTTCACTCTAATGGCTCAGAGAACAAACTGCAAATAAGGAAGTACAAAGCTTACAAAAACATACATATGTCTATATATATATATATATATTTTGTTGACCCTGGCCAGCAGCTGAGCACTCCCCCAGCCACTTGGTCTCTCTCCACCCCAGGAGGGATGGGGGAGAGAATCAGAAAAGCAAAAGTGAGAAAACTTGTGAGTTGAGATAGAAACAGTTTAATAAGTGAAGAAAAGCTGTGTGCACAAGGAAAACAAAATAAGGAATTTATTCACTACTTCCCATCAGGAGGCAGCTACAAATGTTCCTGCTTTCTCCTCCTTTCCCTGAGCTTTTATTGCTGAACACAACATTATATGGTATTGGATATCCCTTTGGTCAATTCTGGTCAGCTGTTCTCTCCCAACTTTTTGTGCACCCCCAGCCTACTCGCTGGGGCGGGGGGAGGGGGTAGAGTGGGAGAAAGAGAAGGCCTTGATGCTGTACAAACTCTGCTCAGCAATAGTCAAAACACTGCTGTGTTATCAACACTGTTTTGGTTACAAATCCAAAACACAGCACCATACTGGCTGCTATGAAGAGAATCAACTCCATTCCAGCCAGGCCCATTATAATGTGTATATAGATTTATAATGATACAGATACAGAAGTAGATGTAGACACCACAACTTTGTGCCAGGCTTTTCTGGCATTCTGCAGTTGGGCACTCTGATTATAAATATTAATAATTTTTAAATATCTATCATTCAGAAAACAAACTTTTTAATTCCAGTTAACAAAAGTGCTTTTTCTTTTTTTGTTTGGGGAATGAGGTTTTATGACACTTTTGTTGCCGCTAGAATGTGCCAGCTTGTGTTGGGCCAAGTTTTCTGGTTTCACTACAAAAGCTGTGTAAAGTGCAATTATTTAAGTGGTCAGTGCTAATTATTGAAGAAAGTATTAGATTTGCACAACTCTTTAAACTTCAAATACCTAAAATATCTTATGTTTCTTCTTTAAAGTGCTCTTGAACTTAAAAACATATTTTATTAGTTGGCAAATGAGGATTTGTTTGAGTAAGTGCGCTAAAAATAACTTAAAGAACCCACTCAAAAGAAATAAATAATTAAATAATTAAATTCAATTAAATCAATACATCACAAATCATTGTGATAGTGTAAATCAAGAATTCCCACCAACTGATGCATTGGAAATCTTATTCTATGTTCATTACTCTGGAAGTAGTTAAATTTCTATAGACATCTGAAGTTCATCAGGTGATTATTGGACTATGTCAGATTAAAAATCACTCCATGAATTTCTAAGTTGTTAAGTAGTGGCAAGAGTGGGGCTGCTCCTCAAGGGTTGGTAAGCTGGGAGCTGAGGGTGGCTGCAACGTGGACAGGCAATGCCCTCACCAATGGGCTCAGCCAGGGGAGCAGAATTTGGGGGACAGCAATGGGTCCTGTTGGCAGGCCAAGGAGCCTCGGGCAATGACGGGGGATCAAGCCAGGACCAAGACTGAGGCAGGAAATCTAAATGACAAACCAGAAATAGGGCTGGGGACCAGCACTGCTGCAACATCTCTGGGGCAGGGACTGAAGGCCCCAGGCTAGGCTGAAATGGGGTCCTGGGCAATGGTTCGAGGGGTGAAAGACCCCGGGGGAGACTAGGCAGGGACAGAAAGGGCTAATAGTGCCCTCAGGGCCCTGAGATAAAACTTCCAAATCAACATTTTAAAATATTTTTGAAAGTGTAACCTGATTTCCATTTAAAGAGTAAAAAACCCCAACATTTTAAACTGTTGTATGAAATCAGCCATACTTTTTCCAAGTAACTATTGGACAATATTTCTTCATTGCTTGTCCAAAAATACAGTAACATTTCCTGCAGTTGTTAAACATATTTCTGTATATAATAAAACACTTAGTTGATATAAACTTATTAATATACAGATATATTTCAGAGAAGTAATTATCTGACAGCTTCCTAGATGTATTACTTTTTTACCTTAAATAACTTTTCCCTCAGCATTCAGATTTTGAATGAACTCGGAAAAATCAATAATTATTCTCTTCAATAATTTAATCTATTGGATCAAGACTTAGAATTTTTTTTAAAAAATATTGATTTAAAAATAAGGAAAAGTGTTAGCAAGACAACTATTATCTCAGGAAATATCAATCATTTTCCATCTCTAACATGTCTCATGCCAGCTTCTACATATTTAACTATTTTGGAGAGGGAAGGGGAATAACAGGTGGTTGTGCATTCTGAAAGACTCACAAGGGATATGAAAGATGAGCTCACCAGGTCTACAGTGAGAAATTTTCCCTATGACACAATAAACCTCTCTCCAGGTATGACTGATGTGAATTAGGGTAGATGCCTTAACCATGGAGTTGAAAAATAATGAATGATCTGTGGGAATTTTATCCAAAACTACCAAAGCTCCATTGAAGTGCTAAAGCATTGATTTTTCTTCAAAGCTTCCCAAAACATTAGTGTTAATCTGTGACTGTTCTGAAGGATTTAAAATGTGCTGAAGGTGGATAATGAGCAATATGCTTATATTCAAGCATAACCAATTCAGTCAAAAATTTTTAGAGCTAGTGTTTTCAGAAACCAATGCTATTTGACAAAAGCTGGCGGTTAATATTTATGTATTATGTCTTATTATTCTGTGCTACAAAAAAAGCAAAGCAAAGCAAAACAAAACAAAACAAAAAGCACTCAAAACCCATTCTTATTCATTGAGAATAAAATAGTTTTTGTACTACTACTGAATGGTAGTATCTGAGGTGCCTAAATACTTCTGTGGATCTGAACCTATGCACCTAAATCCAAGCTCAGGAACACTTAATTAAATTATTCATAAGTATTCTAAGTTAGCTAAGGCTTGACACTGTCATTCCAATGGGATCAAATCCACTTCACTTTTAGGTATGCTTTTGTATTACTTTTAAAGAAAAAATTACAGTAAGTGACAATGCCTTGAAGTTTCAAATACCATGCAGCGCACTGTTCAGAACAATGAAAGTTCAGCACCTTTATTGTTCATGGAAAAACAAAGGCAATCTTAAATGCTCTCTTTAATCTATTATGGACTATCAACTCTTAAGACCACCAACACAGTTTAGTGCGGCATTAGAAGCTGGCTGCCAGTCATGGATCACTTCTTCCTGTTCTTGGCACAACCTTGTCATCAGGAAGTAAGGAGTCAGTATTTCCTACAATAAAGAACATTTCAAAGGGCTGTGAAGTCATTCTCTAACCACTTAGCACTTCTTTAAATTAATTTTTACTCCATTTTTAAACTGCCAATATCATGTCAGTGCAAAGAATGATAACCGCATTAAAGTTGTTTGCTGTTTTAGGCTCCCAGGAATCATTGCAATGAGCAGCTTCTTAACAAATGAAAGAAGATCCCCAATCTAGTTATCATCCTCACTAGTGGTAGAAGATGTTTGAAGTGTTCAAAGCAAGAGATGAAAGGGCAAGGATAAAGCTTGAAGCGTTGAGTCAGCTTTTTAGTCTCTCAGTTCTTACCCTGTTCGTACCTGTAGCATAACAGTCCCTATGACCCTCAAAAAACTTGCATTCAGACTGAGAGCCTGAACCTAGTACAGTTTCGCAAATGTAACTGTAACGTGCTGACCAGAAGAATGATTCAAACTACTTGAATTTTTCATGTGCATTTCTTATTGTAGTACTATGATATATTTGTTTGGTGCCTCAGCTGCCTCATTTTTGCATATCAGTTTGATATCCTTTATCTCATCCCTTTAGAATAATGCTGCATAGAAACATAGATTTTAATACTGCATAGAAATTGTGGTTTTCTGTCAGGAAAAAGGAGTTTGGTTGGGTACTTTGCCTTCTCTTATCAATAGGATGCACTGTCATTCTTACTTTCATGTAAGACCTAGACAAAACTAGTCAAAAAAAAAATGGAAGCTGTAACTAGAATTGTCACACACTTAAGTAACTTTAGAAATATTTTAAAATGAATCCTCAGGATCATCGTTATAAACCAAGCTGTTTATATATAAGTGAACACTGCAGTATTGTGTGGCACAAATGTCTGCTTGAGATGCTGTGTTGTTAAACCAGATGTCCTCTGCTCCTGCAAAAAAATATGTTATATCCAATTTAGGCTAGAAGGGACTTCCACAGGTCATCTGGTCCACCCTCTGCTCAAACCAGGGCTAGCTTCAATGGCATATCTCATTGCTCAGGATGTTCTTCAGGTGAGTTTTGAGACCCTCCAAGAATGGAGTTTTCACAGCCTTCTAAGGCAACATTTTCCAGCAGTTAAGTGCTCCTTTTATGAAGAATTTTTGCCTTACATCCAGTTGGAAATTTCCCTTGTTGCAGCTTGTGATTGTTACCTCTGTCTTATAAAGGTGCATTATGGAGAAGAGCCCAGCTCTGTCTTCATTATAACTTGTCTTTAGGTAGATGAGGATTGCAATCAGGTCTTTCCTTAGCTTTCTTATCTACAGGCTAAACAAATCCATTTACCTCAGTTTCTCGTGGTATGTCACATGCTCAGGTTACCAAGCCATTCAATCACCTTCCTCTGGACTATGCAGTTTGTTGATAACCTGTACACAGGGGCTAAAAGTGGTCATCGTATCCCATCTGTAGGCACACAAGGGCTGCAGATCTTTGATGGAAGCTGATAGTAAGTTATTCATAATGCTACCTGACTTTGTACCTTGCTAGCTAGATTAGCACCTTACATCCTTGTTTGCTACATAACTCCTAGGGAGCTTACATCCAGGTGTCAGAACATTTCTAGTGAAGAAAAACTCTTTTGATAGCAATCGTACTGGTATCATCTGTTGCTAATGAGAGGTTCAGAGGCCACTCAAAGAATCACTGTTGACAGTATTAGCAGAAAGTGATTTTAATAGAAATTTATAAAAGCGTGACTTAGCAGAGTTCAATGGCAAGGTTCACTCTATCACTTACTACACAGATGAAGCATACAAAGGAAAAGAGCATGGGAAACTGAGAAGTCCTTGGCTAATGTAAACACTACTTAGCAACAACTAAAACATAAGCGTGTTATCAACAGTATTCTCATACTAAACCCAAAACACAGCACTATACCAGCTACTAGCAAGAAAATTACCTCTATCCCAGCCGAAGCCAGGGTATTGTGTTAGAACTGAGTTGGTATGATTTATACAGAGGCTGAGAACAAAAAGGTGAAGGGATACCCTCCTGTTAAGTCACGAAGTTCAGAGAAGACCCAGCTGGATCCAATCTTAGCCTCAGACTTGGGCAACGGTTTATGTCTGATACAAAGACCTTCCCATTGAGTCACGAGGTTCAGAGTAGACCCAGCTAGGCCTACCCCTAGTCCCAGACTTGGTCAACAGTATATGTCTAAAGATTATGTGTTTAGTAGCAGTCTAAGGTTCATTTACAATCTTAAGATAGATCATAAGATTTTAGCAGACTATATTTGCTAGCAGGTACTTCCATCAATACACACACACATGCACACAGATGCAAAGATGGATAAATATACAAAGATATACCTGTTAAAAATCCTCCTCGAGTTCAGCGAGATACTCACGTAAAATATCTTGGCATTTCTCAATGGGTGAAGGGTTAATCTTCGAGGAGTGTGTTGCAGCCCAGGTTCCGTGCCAGCTGGCGACGGTCCTCCAAATACCACAAACTCGAGAGTTTGCAAACTCTGAGGGAGATGCTGGGCGCAACCCGCTGTGGCCCAAGAAAACGCAAAGGGTCTCACTTAGGACGACCATTTATAGGTGCGCAAGATGATTGACTTTAGTCATCTGTAAATTTCCATCCTGGCCACAGTCCAAGGCAGTAGTGACTAAAATTCTGAAGGTTTCGGTGTTGTTACAACTGAGCTACAACTCAGATAAGATGGCGCCTGGGACAGGCAGTGGGAGTATGTTCCCAGCCTCAGCCATGCAGTTTCTGATATGGTCAAGGAGCGCTCAACCGTCAGACTCAGTACACCAAGGCTGAGGTTTCACAGGAATTTCTGAGATCAACGAGCGGCCCAGGAGAAGAGCGGGGGAAGGGGGGGTGGGGGGTATGCACCACCACATCATCTAAGCAAGATCTCTGAAATATTGATGATTGACTCTTTCCAGGAATAGTATTACAAATGTGTATCATGTTTAAACTAAAGATTTCCTTATAAATAAAAATTAATGCAGGGATGCTATGTGTGAATGACGCTGCTTGGCAATGGAAATAATGAAAAAACATAATGATGGTGGTGTGCAATCCTAGTGTAATAGCTAAAAGTGTAAGCTGCATTTGTGTGAACTGGAAATATCAGCAATGAAGCTGTTGTGTTTATTTTGTGTCCTGTTTGTCAGGAAATTTGTTACTTTTCTCAAGTGACTTCTCATGTAGATTGAATATTTTATGTCAGGACTCCTCAATTTTAATGACTTAATATTTAAATCTTTTTAAAAGAATTTGCCAGTAATTTCATTCTGTTTGTGAATTCTTCCTTTAGAGCTTACCTTCTTTTTTTTTTTTTTTTCTCATTTGATCAAGAAACTTTTGACAGCAAAAACTTTTGACTTCAAAAGTTTGAAGGTTTAAGGTGAAGTATTGTATATGTAACTTACACTAACCATCTTTAATTTCTCACCCCTACAAGTCTTTGAACTTAGTAAAAAAACAGCGAAAACAAACCAAAACAAACCAAAATAAGCCAAAACCCCAAACCCAAACTGATTTTCTTGTAATATACAAATTAAACTTACAGTTTGTTATATGGACTCTAATGGTATGTACTTTGAAGGACCTCATACTGGCCTATCTACCAAGCAGGGATTTTGCCTTCAAATCCATAAACTGCTTGGAAGAGGTATGAAGAACTTTTGGAAGTGACAATGTCTTTTTTGAAGCAATTGAATGCATAGAGAACACAATTAGGTAATATGAATGGGTTGATCTTGCTTAGAGTTTGTAGGGTTGAGTGAAGAACTATGATTTCATTCAAGGCAACATCTCATACCAGTTCTAAAATAAATAATGTTTTTGTGCATTTAAAACAGTACTTAGTTGCACCTGGGCACTGTCTGTCTTCCTTGCATTTTCATCTAGTTACAATGCTGCTCTTTCTTTACTCCCTATTTATATACTACTTCCATCAATCTTTTAAATTGCAAAACTCCTCAAAATGTTTACAAACATGAAAATTTTAGAAATGTCAATATCAACTGCTTTACGTTCTCTGTGGATTTGCCTTTTTAATAGCAATTTAAATTGAGAAGAAACAATTACTCTACCAAAAATCCCCACTTTTAGCTTTTTTCACTGTAATGTTGCTCGATCGTCTTTTGAGAGTAGGGCCATCAGATATACCATTCTGCTACAAGATATAGATTCAAATATCTACTCTGTACTTCTTGTAATCATTGTGCTAAATGAAAAAAGACTAATGAGTTGTTTTAGAAACTCCTAAAGCTCTAGGAGCTTTAAGTAAAGTTAATGGTTTATATCTTTACATTATAACACTACCTTCAATAACTTTACCATATTTTTCTAAATTATTAAATTGATAAAGTTATTAAATTTTAGAAAAAATAATTCTATAAATTGGACATCGTTCCACATTTGTACAGATATTAATTAAAATGTCTATAGAGGTTTCTTTTTCCCCAGACTTTACAGGCACATGTTGCATGTATGTAGTAAATCTGTTGAGCATTGTTTACAGCACTAAAAAATCTATTGAAGTCCAGAATGATGGTACATTCTAACACCCTTATTTTACTTGATGTCTAGTTGCAGATAGTGTCCTCTAATGTAATGCCCTCTAAGTTAATCAGAAGATTAATACTCAGAGATTTTCACTAATTTATTTTCTCAGAAGCATTAACTCAACAGAACAGTGTGTGTGTGACTCTGTGTGTGTGTGCATGCACATGTGCATTAGCACATACATGTGTTCATATGCTGGGCAGATTTTCAGAATGGAAGTAGAAGTAAAACGAGTTTGCAAGCAAGAGCAAGGGTACAGCTTATCTTGCTAGTGAGGGAAAACTAAAGAAAAAATTAGTTCGAAGTCTACAGGCCATTCAAATGGCACTGAAGCTATACATTTATGTTTGTGTCCTGAGAGCGTTAAATGGTTCTGTAGGAATTTTGCTGTCATATTAATTCCCTCTGTAAATTATAGTTAGGCAGTATTAAGCAGAGAAGTGTATTTCAAATATCTTACTGTCCTCTTTTTCTCCTTCTCTTCTAGTTCCTACATGGATTCAATAACAAGGATACAGCAGGGCCAAGTAACAATCGTTAGATGTGTCTAGTTTTTCAGAGCTGTTTCTAATGTTCCTGGGATTATAAACAATTAATTCAATACAACAGTGTGCAAAAGTTGTTCGTGATAGACAGGATGTGTAAGTGGTTGATGATAGTTTGTCATCATTCAATTGCCAGTAGATATTTAATCCAAAAAGTAAAGTTAACAAGGAAACTATGGAGATGAAGATGAAAACAGTACCTAGACATGTTCTGTACACATATCTCTCTATCCATGAAAGTGAATATGGTGAATTTGAATATCCCATACTTAATACCATGTAATCTGGATTCTAAATTTCCCTTTCTGTACATGAAAGTATACAAATGAGAAAAAAACCCCACTTGAGCATAACATTAATGCCAGAGCACCAGTTTAAGATGATGGAGCTCAAAGTAAGGGCTTTTATATTTCATACTTCCATGAGAGATGACAAGTATTATGTAAGTAACTCTTTAAAACATTAGCTTACAGTCTTACAATGCTTTCCAACAGCTTATTGTAAAGTAAAACCAATGTCTAATTTGAGATTTAGTTATCTTTCCCCATTGAAGGATTCTTTTGGTTTTTTGTTTAGATAGGTGAATTGTTGTCACAGAGTGAGCCCAAACTGAAAATTATGAAGAAGCTGTCTGCAATCATTTCACTTTTTTTTTTTTTTTAAATGCTGTTTTCCTGGTGGGGTATAGTTAGTAAAGATTTTGTATACTGCTATGTATCTAAATATATCTCTGTATTGCAAAGTTTTGACATGCTATCCGTAGCATTATAGGGTGAAACCTGGCAATTCTTTTCTGCAAACAAATAGATATCTCAGTGTCCTTTTTGTTTCTTTAGTTGCTAGCAAATTTAACCTTCATGCAGCAATACTGCTGTTTTCAATCTACTTGATAAAGTTTGATGCGAGAAGGAGAGGCTTGGTAACTTACAAAACTGCCTGAAAACTTGCTAAGATGTTGAATTATGCAGACTGTACAGATCAAGATGTGAGAGCTGAGATGGGGAAGGTGTCAGCCTTACTGACAGACTATAGAAATAAGCTGAACAACATAGCTTAGCTGCTTGGTAAATACACTGGTGTTTGTTTAGTTTAGGTTGGGATAGGTTTTTGTTTGGAGAAAACTTAACAGGGCATTGAAGTGTTAAATCTACTGAGATGCCTTAAAATTTCACACAGCCTCCATGCTGTCTTACTCCATGCCAGACAGCTTGTGAATGCTGGTCACAGGAGGTTTTTTCCATACTACCTGTGTTTCCATTCAAAATGAAAATCTAGCAACAGAAGTTTTCAGACAGGTTATTAAATGCATGAGGGTTTTTTTTGTTCCCTAAGTGTTATCTCCTATTCCTCCTACTACTAAAGAATGCTTATACCTTCTGGGGATGCCCAGGTGTAACCCTCATCTATTCAGACAGTAATCAGCACCTGCTAGTGATCGTCTAAATATTTAAATTAACAATTTCTTTATCACTTCTTCCTGTGAGGAAAACACTCTTCCATCTAGTAGGTATGGTCTTTCTTTTTATGCCTGAAGTTTTTTTATGTCAACCTGCAAGTATGTTTTTATATATATGTATATATATATATACATACTTTGTATAAACCTAGGTGATTATAGTGGACATGGTTTATGCTTAGCTCTGGTTTACTGATTTACTAATCTGAAAGCACTTTGTAGTGGCAGGACATTTGAAGAGCATGATTCTAACTTGGCCTTTGAAGAATACCAGAAGAAGCGCCAATGTATTTTAATATCTTGAGTAGCTGCAGCCAAGATGTTTTTATCAGAAAGTGCTGCAGGCATAATTTTCACTGCTTTTTTTTCCCTCCAAACTGAAAGAGCTTCAAGGTGGGTTTTTTAATTACTTCACTCTGGGATCTAGTTGGGCCAAAAGTGTTGTTGGAGTCAGTGAGTCTAGTCCCCTGCTATTGCTAGGCATCATGTCACAATTTTGATAAATGTGTTTTAAGATGAACTGCAATACTGCTGGTCACATACTCTCTAAGAAACTGGTGTCCTGGAAGCACCATTGGTAATAAATCTAAAAATGTCAAATGCACAGCTGTAGGGAAGAAAAATAACTTGGAAGAAACAAACAAAAACCACTTCAGTCAGAAGGTACCATGTGGCATGATCATTTTCTTAAATGTAACCACATTTGCTGTTTTGTCTTCTCTTCTTCCCCATCCTTGAACAGAAGAGAAAGCAAGCCCTGCCACTAATATGCTTACTCCAGTTCCACTTTTTACAGGCTTAAAGGCTTTCTTTCCTATATCTAGCACTCTTGCCTACTTTGTGAAGTGAATAAGCGTATCAAGTAATCTTCTACCCTTTCATAAAAAATCACAGCAATGACAGCTGTAAGATTCAGACACCTCTCTGGTTGAGATGTTAAACAAAGCACACAGCCACAGAGCTGCCCAGGAAAGATGGCAGCTGTGGTGCTGACTTAACTTTTCGTGGTACATTTCTAACTGGGTGTTTCTTCTGTTGCTTCAAATGATTTGGAATCACAATCAGCTATATTTTAGAGACAGAGAAGAGGGAGTGAAGCCTCTGATTTCATAATACCCAGCCCACTATTAAAAAAGAAAAAGAAGCTGAGCTTTGAAAAATTACATTCATAATCCTTCAATCCTTAACTCTCCTTACAAAATAGCTAAGTAATTGATAGCTATGAACTACAACAGTGCTGTTAACGAGTTGCACTAAAACTTGAGAAACTTTCTTTTTAAAAGTATCCATTTTATTGTTTCAGGTTTCAGTAACACTGGTTTAAGACAAAGTATATTTTTTGTTTCCTTGCAGCCTGTGGAGAAACCTTCTTTTGTGTAAGACTCGCAGCTGCTGGCAGCCAGTTGCAATAAAATTAGTATTCTAGTTGAAATCTGGCAACTGGGAGTCCCTTGACAGTGTTTTCCAGCTACAGTCTTTGTAGCTTGTCCTCCCATGCATTGTGAGAGAAGAAACATTACTCTCACTTTCAAATAGCTGCTATGTTAAAAGTCAGAAGTATTTCACCCAGCACTGAAATGTAGCAGAGTCCATCGTTCTTACTGAGATGCCTCTTGCTGAACCTCCATTAAAGTACCTGGGATTATGCAGGCTCCAGGATCTGGCATGGATAAGTTACCTGGAAGTATGAAGGCCACTGCGCTTTAGTCAGTGTTACAGCTACTACTGGATGTGTATAACTAATTAAAAACAAAAACAGAGGGGATTGTAAAGCACTTGAAAAGCCTTTTAAATCCCTTTAAGTTTAGAATTTGATTGCTAAGTTCATGAAACAGAGTTTTATACACTTGCTGTGAAAAGTTCTATGCAGATCTAATTAATTCTTCAAAGTGAACTATTATTTAGTGGGGAAAAAAGTATAATGTTCTCACTAAAGTAAGTGGCAGCATTATTTTATTACCCGCTCCCTTATTCTCACTTCAAGTGTGTGTAGCATCTTGTGAAGGGCTAAGGTTTTGAAATCTTTTTCTCTGATTTGATTTTTTCATAACGGCATACATATGTCATTGATTTTCCTCTTTTTTCACCCCCGAGATTATACTTATTTATTTTACTTTGGCAAAATGACAAGAATACATCAGGGAGAGGGCAAGGTGAAGCCTTCTATCCATCGGTTTGCTTTCTGGAGAGTAATCTGCTCTGATTTCCTTTATGACAAGAGCTCATCTTCCAGTATTCTAGAAATGTACTTATTAATTACTTTATCTACGCTGATGGATGGTATCTGGCTAAGTCAGTTGGTGGTACAAATTAATCTGACAATTGTCTTCAAATCCATATTGGTTTTTTTGAAAAGTACTTTATTTGGAGACTATGCAAGGTCAACCCCAATATAATAGAAAGCTCTTCCCATGATTAAAGCCAATTACCAAAACTTAAATACCACAAAATAGCAAATAGTAAGCTACCATTTTGAGTATCTGCTGTTTTTCTGAAAGAAAGATGATGAAAATACAGGATGAAAACAGGCATAAGAAAAAAATTATTTTTGAGAGAGAAAACCATTCTGTTTTGTGTATGTTGGTCTCTCCGTCAGATGCTTCACATGTTGCATGTAGATTTAGACTCCTGGAGGAGGATAGTTTGCATGTGTTGTGCTCCTGGTATTCAGAAGTCTTTGACACATAGATAAATACTTTATGCCTCGACCAAATTTGGGGTTGAAAAAGATAGCATGAGAAACTCAGTTGTTTAGTATGCAAAAAGTTAAGCCTTGTACGTTCCTTGAGTTACTGAGGCTCCTTGTGCATAGGTATAGAACTCCTGTCCTCAGGAGATTTCAGCATGTTCCTAAGTACTTATAAGGGATAAAGCCTGCAGTACAGTTGTTTAATGTCGAAGAAAATATATAAACCCAGGCCTCTTAAACAATACCTTGTGTGATGTTAAATGGTTTTTCTGTTCTAAGTTCTTGAGAAATTGTCAAACCTCCTATAATTTCTTACAAACCTTTGAAGTATAACAGCAAAATAATTCCTGGAAGAGCTGAGAGTTTGAAATATAAATAATGCAATGCAGATTTAAAGTTTGTCTTTATGGTTCTGATCAGTATTGTTAAAGCTGTACAAAATGTCAGGCTTTTTTTTCCCCACAACATTCTGTAGAATATCTAAAAGACTAAAGAGGTTGCAATATAAGTTTCCAAATTAGGTAGTCAAATGAACCTGTAACAGAAGAAGTCCTAATGACTTAAGCTTATCAATCATATGAAATCCAGTAAATACAATAGATCAGATGTTACTAAAAGTAATGTTATAATGTTAAATACTTTACTCCAAGGGGTAACTATTTGGATAACTCTGAAACTATGACTGCTAAAGAAGCTAGTGATATCTTTGGCACTTTCTGAATTCTTTTGATGTTGGTAAACTGTATATGTAAAGCACATGGGAGCAAAGCCAGGGTGCCAGCACAAAGTACGTTAAACTTCCTTAATCCTGAGTCTCACATTGATGGCTGCTGGCATGGCTAAAAATGCCCAATCACTCAGATAGGATAGTAATAGTGATGTTGGAAATTATTAA
>NW_009206122.1:0-17553 GCF_000690835.1 Fulmarus glacialis | reverse complement strand
TGCGGGCCGGAGGTTGCCGTGTCCGGCCGGGCGGGAGCGGGGTGGGCAGGGAGCCCCAACGGGCGGCTCCGTGGCGGGACCCCCGTCTGTCAGCGGTGCCTTGGTCCCCATTAACGTGCTAGCGTTGCTCAGGGCTGAGCAACTGGGAACGGCGTGTAACTAAGCCCAGGGCGAGCCGGGCTTCCTCAGCCGAGGCCACGCACGGACTGTCCTCGCGCCGGTGCGTTCGTTTTGACTTTATCCGATATCGCCCAGTTCACAGGCTCTGCCTTCGGATCCGCCGCCATCTGGCAGTATGAGTCGCTCAAGTCGCGGGTCCAGACCTATTTTGAAGAAGCTCGAGCAGACTGGTTGGATAAAATACGGCCACAGAAGAGAGGGGACTTCAGAAAGCAGGTACACGGAGCCAGGCCCAGCCTGTTCGCACACGGGTGGGTCCCTGCGGAAGCGTAAAACATGACCGCGTCTTTGCTCTGGTGTAGGCACATCTGCGAGCACCGTTTAGTACAACAGATACTTGTCCAGTTTATCCTGATTTTTAATTTGGAGAAATAATAGGTTCTCAGCAAATTACAGTAGATACA
This sequence comes from Fulmarus glacialis, assembly GCF_000690835.1. Classification (NCBI taxonomy): domain Eukaryota; kingdom Metazoa; phylum Chordata; class Aves; order Procellariiformes; family Procellariidae; genus Fulmarus; species Fulmarus glacialis. Next base: position 16,969 of record NW_009206122.1, on the reverse strand, counting down.
TTTCCTTACAAGAAAAACTGATCAAATTAGTTCTAGAAAACTGTAACTCACAGTATCACTACAAAGGCTATACTGGAGAAAAACACCATCTTCACTCTGAAATGCAGGGAAGAGAGGTCAGTAGTAGTAGTTTGTATATCTAAATTAGGTACCTTTTTCACTATAAAAAAATTCTATTCTTGCTATGTCTAAGTGTTCTCAAAAGTGAACATGAACTCTGAAAGAGGACAGAGCTAGCTTAAATTCTGAACCTTAAGCATGAAATTTTTTACTGCTCTGGCTTCTGAAATGCATTCATATTTTCAATCTGTACTTCACAAATATGAGGGTTTAGAAGGCTTTTTTCTCTCTGAGAGCTGACATTTCCATGCAAATACTTTGGAGTTTGGGCAGTAAGAACAATGTAAGTACTGCAAGACTTGTTATAAATTTAGTTGACATCCCGAAAGTGTTAGTCATTTGGTTTTCAATTAAGTGTATTTAAAACTAAACTAAACATGCATGTATGTTTTACATTTGTCTCAAGGTTACTACTGTGGCTTGTGATAGACCAGGCTTGATTACTCTTTCGGGTCTGCTTGTCCAAAGGAAGTAGGGCTGAGTGTGGAGCTGGAGAAGCACGGGGCCCTTGGTAGGACACAGAGGAGCTGTTTTTGTAATGTGTATTGTGTGCTCTGTGGTACTTCTTCCAAAATGGGCATGTGTTGGGGGTTAGCCCTGGTGGGCAGCTAAGCACCACATGCTGCTCGCTCACTTCCCCCTCAAATCCCCAGTGGGATGGGGAAGAGGAAAGGAAGAATAAAGGCAAGAAAACTTGAGGGTAAAGATAAAACAACAACCAAAAATTGTTTAATAAGTGAAGGATAAGTGGGAAAAGAGAAAAAAACAAAACAAAACAAGTGATGCAAAGGCAGTCACTCACCATCTCCTGTGGGTAGACCAATGCCCAGCCAGTTTATGAGCAAAAGATGGCTAAACCTCCTAAAATCCCTCTTTTCCCTTTTATTGCTGAGCATGATATTCTATGGTAAGGAATATCTCTTTGGTTAGCTCTGGTCATCTGCCCAGTTGTGTCCCCTCCCAGCCTATTGCGCATCCCCAGTCTATTCACTGCAGGGGCAAAGTGAGAAACGGAAAAGGTCTTCATGCTGTGCAAACACTGTTCAGCAAAAGCTAGAACATTAGTGTGTTATCAGTACTGTTTTGGTCAAAAAATCTAAAACACAGCACCATGTATGAGCTGCTATAAAGAAAATTAACTCTATCCTAGCCAGGCCCAGTTCTTGCTTGGTGTATATGAACTGCAGATGAGATTATGATTGCCACTTAATAATTTAAATAATTTTGCTTTTCTTCAAAACATGAAGGGGAAGATCTGGTGATTAGCTATTCAAAAAATAAACCAAAACTGCCCTATTGTTACTAGGCTTAAACTCCCAATCCCCATCTTCAACTGCTAAGTTCTATTTTTAACGTTCAGGATCCCCCAATAGCTTCTGAGGGCATCTACTTCTTGTATTTTACAAAAATCATGTTTGTTTAGTGTTCTTATACTGGAGAACTTTGTAGGAAATACCGGTATCTGTATCCTGTGCCAGAGAATTAAACAGAAAAATGCAATGAAGTTGTTACTTTGATACCAAATAGTGAATGATTTGTTTCATACAGCATAATTTCCCCCTGCTCCAACCTACAGATAATTTTTATTACATTGTCCCCATCAATATGGTTGGAAGGTCATTGAGTTATCAATAAATACTTGTCCAAAATTATTCTGAAAGCTGAGGAAGGGAAAGGGGGGTGGAATTTGTCTGTGGGCTGACTGCGCTCAAAATAAACTTTTTCAGGGGTTTTAAACTTGGAGGAGGGCTGGGTGAGCTGGACGCAAAGGGGAATGGATTCCACATCTTGTGAGCCACCTCTGCAAAAGTGACCCTGGCACAAAAGTGGAATCTCTCAAAGGTGGGTGGTGTGATGTTAGACAGCATTAGGGTGAGGCTTAGTCAAGGCAGGGTTTATGCTAACTTTGGCCAATCTGCTAAAGTAGGCATTATGGGCTAGATCCTTGTTTAGTACAAGCAGAGGTAAACCCACGGAGTTGTGTAAAAGGATATAACCCCATTCTTTTTGAAGAAACTCTTCATCTGTGTTGGGATATTTTATGACAAGGAGGGTAGATGACTATTCTTGAGTAAGGAAATGCCAACTTAAAAAGCTAAACCGATCAGAAATAAAAAACTGTGAAACTGATTTACTTAACAGATTTCAAACAAATGCTTTCATTCTTAAAAAGGTAGAACCTTGTGTGACTGTTTTTGAAATTGCAAATACTCTACAGTGACGCTGATGTACAACAATTCCGTTTCAGGTTAACAGCTGGTGGAATAACCTGACTGAGGGTCAGCGGACTGTGACAGGTTTGTGTTAGCTTACAAGTATTAGACATTCACAGGAAGAGAAATATGGCAAACAGGTACAGTATGTTAAAACAAATGGCTTTCATACCACATTTAGGTTGTTAGGCATAAAGCATGTGTAAACTTACACCTGCACATACACTATTTCTGCTACACTTCCTTCTCACAAACTATTTTTTGTACGCATTAAAAAAATTCCTAAGCATCTGTGCGAAAGTGTGTGGAGGATTAGCTAGAATCTTTCCCCGGCAACATTTTTCTCAGGAACTGTGAAAAACAGTAAATGCTTTTAGAAGGAATATGAGTATATATTCCACTGATACGTGGAAATAAAACTCTCTGATAATTTTTTGCTATTTTAAATACATAGTGTTGCAAACAATCAGCAACTATCTTGTAGGCTTTCCTTTGGTTATGATGTAGTTTTGATTGGTTAGCCTAACATCACTTGAAACCCCCAAGATAAAGGTAATGTGTGGAGAGAAATTGATGAGAACTCGATTAATACCTAAATAAAGTAGCTAAGCCATATTTGCTCTTATGTATTCTACATGCTAACAAGACCTGTCAAGAAGTTTTGTACAATGCTTTGAGTTGCTCTTCAACATGCAAGCCAAGTCACCTTACAGATACAAATACTGTATTGAGGCGGGGGGGTGAAGATTCATATTCTGTAGTCCCTAGAGCATCCCTCAACATCGAGTTAATCTAACAAGCAATGTACATTCTAGCTGGTAGACCCTGAGCCATTTGGATACTTAACCCTGATTGCCATAACAAGATTGGGCTTACTGTACTGAAATTGCTGAGAGTTCTGCAACATCTTGGTGTAGCATGCAGGGAAAATATTTCCTCTAATAAAAGAGCATGGTGGAAATGGATGGAGTGCCAAAAGAAGAGATCTATTAAAATTTTGGTTCTGGGATTTATGTACCATAGTTTTTCACAGTTCTTTCATTTTGTTGCAAACTTCAAATAGAGAATAATTATGTGACATTTACCATTCTGTAAAGGAAGCACAATTATTTTCCCCTTTAATGTTTCTAGCTATTGTAAAACATTTTAAATACTGAAATGCTTGGATAGAAATAGAGAAGGCACTTTAAACAAGAAGCAGTAATTTTGCATCAAACAAGAAGCAATAACTTTGCATCATTATGTTTCTAATTATGTACATTCTTATTTAAATGAATAATAATTCATTAAACTGAAATAAGATTGCAGTAAAACTGAAATAAGATTGCAGTAAACATCTGTGAAGTAAAAAGCTGGGCGTTTGCTATTTCCCAAAGGTAACTATGCCTTAGCAATGCCAACTCAACTTTTTATGCTCGATCTCTCAGTAGTAACTTTACAATTACTTCAAAACCGAACCTCCCCAGGAAGTGGAAGGGATGTATACTGCGTGTCTGTATGCTTCCCCTAGCCTCCGTGCGCAGTTAAATGCAACTGTGCAGCAGATTGGTGGCATTTGGGAATAAGCAGCTAGAGAGGCAAGAAATGAGACCTCTTAAGCTGGCTCTTGTTTCATTGGTTCTACAGTGGAATAGAAGTTTGAAACCATAGCTTGAATGTCTTAAGTACAGATTTTCTGGATTGTTGCATTCATTCATTACATCGTACGTTAAAACAGTTGCAATTAAATGTCACACATATAAATATAGCTTTCAGTATTTTTCTTTGCTTTTTCTAAACTCTATAAAGAAAGAAGTAGATACTGCTTTAAATGAAATAGTGAAGAAAAAGTATGGTTCTTTTAAGCTTACTTTTGAATGCTTGTTTACAGTAAGCATTATATATTACATTCATAATTTGCTTTTATGCTGTTTTTTCCTCTTAATAGGTATTATAGCTGCAAACGTCTTTGTATTCTGTTTATGGAGGCTGCCTGGTATGCGACGGATTATGTTTACATATTTCACCTCAGATCCATCCTCCAGTAAGTGAACAGTAATTCGGGGGACTTCTCTACATTGGGATGTAATACAAACTCTGATAATACTGCAAAAGCTTTGGATGGCACATAGCTTACTTGCAGCTCCATCACCCACAAGAAATCTCAGTCATGCCCAAATACATCATTTTGTCTAGACAGAAAACACTTCTAGGGGGGGAAAAAAGTTAGAAGTAATGGATTAAGAAAAAAAAACTCACTGGTGCTTTTCTAAATATTGTAATGTCAAAACTGTTGCCTGCTATTTGGCCTTTTACTGCATTCAGTGGAATGCAGCTCCTGCCTTTGTAAAGGTGAAGAGGCACTTCTCCAAGTGCTATCACCGCTTTCCTGCACAGAATGCTAATCATGCCAGTCTTTGGGAAGGAGGAAAATAAATCGTACTACGTAATGCCATTCAAAAACTAGTGTCAAATGTGATTTTTTTTTTTTTTCCTTTAATGTTCTGTGGGATGCAGATAGAACAGTCATCTGTCACATGCATGTGCGCTTTCATCAATAGATAAGCATTTGTATGTTATGTACGGAGTCCTTGTTTGAAAGCTGTACTTTGGGTCACGTTAAAAAAAAAAACAAACCACAAAAAAGATGGCTTTCGCTTTGCGTGAAATGTTTTGAAGAGGTAAACTTAGGAAAGCAAGTTATAGTATTTAATGGCAGAACAATTAGGTTTCATTTCTACAGTAGAGAAAAGAATTAAAAGGATGAGACAAGCATGCATTAGAGTACTTTCTGCTATCCTCTTAATTTCTGCTGAAAAAGTGGAAACTCAACCAATTCCTCACATACACTCCAAAGCTAAAGATAGCTGTTACCCAGATCTGAGCATCAGTCACCCCAGACGCTCCTGCTTTAAATAATGTTGACCTTTAAACTTGCTAATTAGCTTTTTTGCATTTTCAAGGCTGCTGTTTCAGTGAGGAGAGATAGCTTTTTGAAAGGAAAATGGCTTTTTCTTTGTGAGTCCATCTCTGTAGCAAAATAATTTTATATAGATGCTCATATAATATATTAAAAATCTTTCACCATATACATATAAAATCTCTCTTTTCCTTTCCAAAGCGTGGGAGATGTGTCGTAAGATAAATATTTTATAAGAAACATTCCCCAGTAGGTAAACAAGACTTTCTAAAGTAGCTGTTTGTACAGCTTGCATATCTCTGGGGTGTATGTTCCACCTTTCAAAAGGTATTGCATGGAATTCGAAATTTGTTACATTTCTGGTTTTATTACATAGCTTGTATTTGAGAATTCTAAGCATAATTAGCCTATAGTCTTGATAAATTTCTAGTCTGCATGACATGTAAGTTGAAGTAAATTAAAACACTGACTCTTTTTTTTTTTCCCCATTGTTTTTCTCTTTTGTAGGAGCTCTGTGTTCTCCCATGCTGCTCTCTACATTTAGCCACTTCTCTCTATTCCACATGGCAGCAAATATGTATGTTTTATGGAGTTTTTCCAGCAGCGTTGTCTCTCTTCTGGGATGTGAGCAGTTCATTGCAGTGTATCTTTCTGCTGGTAATGTTAAATACATATATATTTACAACACTTAAAAAATACAAAAATATATTCATGCAAGTAAAGTGTGTGCATGGTTAATAGATGTATGATGACAGATGGCCATCGTTCAATCCCACACATTGCTCTGTACTAACTGCAGTACTTACTTGCTGTCATGCAGAATTTTGATGGGTTTAGGATATTTGGCTTCAAAATATCAGGACAATACAAGTATCTCGTCTTAAGTCATGCTTAGCTACCAAAATAAAATAGCTCTTAATACAGCCTCATGGGAGTTTCATGAGAAAGATGAGAATTAATTCAAGTTAAAACAAATATACCGCCTCCCCTCCCCCCCCCCAAAAAAAACCCCACAACAACAACAAAAAACCAAACCACACCACCTACACTAGCTTCTTTAGGAAGATGTACAGATAACAAGTTAACATTGTTAACTTTCTGATGCTTGTCTGCATTGCTGGCATTGTTTCCAATAGTCGTTCTTCCTTTCTAGGGGTTATCTCCACTTTTGTCAGTTATGTTGCTAAAATGGCGACTGGAAGGTTTGAACCATCGCTTGGAGCTGTAAGTATCTCAGAATGTGAGGAACCTTATAATGATCTCCGAAGCCGTTTTCAAAGCCTTCTGTATTCTTTAACCTGCTTAAAAGTCAAGAATATATTTGGAATAGCAGAAACCAGGAAAGTTTACCAAAACCAAGTAACCAGGCAGTGATTCCTGTGTAAGAACTTGCCTGTTCTTCAAATATGTTAACTCTTGTAGCAGCAGCCCAGAACTAATGCCACTTAATGCTAATGTCTTGTAAATGAGTACTTAACAGCAGGACGTCTTGTCACTGAGCAGATAGTTCAGTTCTAAAACTTACTTCATAAATGTTATTGCATAATTATGTATCACAGTCACCTCTAATTGAAAATAGAATACTTTAGAAAGAGATCATGTAATCAGACAAGCAAAATCAGCATGTGATACTAGTGGAAGTTGTAGGGCATGCTGTGCAGAAAGGGCAGCACTCCTGCCAAAAGTCTCACAGTATGAAAGAGATGAGGCAGGCTGAGGAGGTGTTGTGGTTGTCTGTTCTTTACAAGTATTTTTAGTAGTAGAACGTTTTAAAACACTTGGCTCGCTATGAGTTTGAGGCTATAACTTAGCCATTTGCCAAGTTTTAAAGGATTCTTAACTTACTTTACTAAATAATTTTGGTAAAAGCCAAAAGTCAGATTCTTATTTCTCAATTGGAATGAAAAAAATCTGTCGAGCAGTCCCTAAGGTTAGAATTTTTGGTAGTGTGGTCTATGTATTCTCTCTTTGTCTTGTGAATAAACTATATCTGGAGCAAGTTACTTTCGATTAGTCTTATTGAGCTGAACTTACTGAAATTGCCACACGTTGCATTAGTTTACTGTATTCACAGCCTTTCCATTGAGATATTTCATGGATACAAAAGCCCATGGTCAATTTAGTATGGACCAGGGAGTTGCTTTTTTCTTTGACAAAAGATTTCTTGTCCCTGTCCATCTGTTATTTTCCTTGTTTTGATACAAGCTTCGGAATGATTCCCTTCATCTGAGATGTCTGTGTTTGATTAATATATGTTAGATTTTTAGGGTTTACTGGGAGAAAAAACACATTAACATAAATTGTTATCTTAAAAATCGGGTGGGGTGGGGTGGGGGAAGGGGTATTTTAATTAAATAAGATCATCTGAGGGGTATTTTTTTTCCCAGTATTTATAATTTCGGATATTGAAATTAAATAATGGTGTCTTATTTTATTTTTATTCTGAACTTTGCTGTGGTGCTTCGTACTTTGAAATTTACCACAGGGTTGCATTTGAAAATAAAAGCCAAAAGGAAAACGGGTTCACATGCAGAAAAATAAATTTTTCCTTATGTAACAACTCGGCTTACTTTCATGTATTTTAATGTATTTACAGTCGGGAGCTATAATGACTGTCCTTGCAGCCGTATGTACAAAGATGCCAGAAGCAAAACTAGCCATCATATTTCTTCCAATGTTCACATTTACAGCAGGAAACGTAAGTGCCTCTGAACTTCAAAGAAATCATACTCTTAAAACATTTTCCTCATACCTTTCCAGTATCTGAGCATGTGTCCTCTTCGTTTGTGCTTCTGAGCTGTTAAATTTATTTTGAAAGACGATACAGGTCATGGAAGTCCTGGAGACCGATTCTGAATTGTTGCAGCCTAGCACAGTCATTACATAAGTGTGTAGCGAATTTAGAATTATCTTAAATTCCATCCTCCATGGGTCTGTTTCAAATCTGATACTAAGAGGTGAAAGAAGTTGGGAGGGACTCTGGCTCACCTGTCTGAGGAAACTTGCATACACATACTGTTCTTTCTGATGGGTGATATTTTTTATAGCAGCACTTGTTACAGGCTGATCTAATACTGATAAATTTTTCTTCAAAAAGAGGGTATTGAGATGGGAAAAACAATTTCACTTCTCAAGGGGAAATAACATTCCAGCCCTGGAGGAATATCTGCCTCCTCGTTTGGATACCATCTTTTGATACTTCTAAGAACACTGTTGGGGTTAGCAATAAGTTACTGAGGCTTTTCTTCATGCGTAGTACCAGGGCTCCTTTTTTGTTTCATTAAGTTCTTTTAAGCACATCCACTACCCCATTTAAGAAAAGCTTCTCATGTATATCTTGACTTCATTTAATAAGTTAATTATCTTTGGTCCGCTACTTAAAGTTGTTTTACTTAAAGCAGTTAAGCTTTGTCCTTTCAAGATCATGGTATTTAATATTTTTTGTAAGTGAAGCTTACAGATTTGAACAAGTGTTCTTAGATGTAGCCTTCATGTTTTTCTTGTACTTAGGCTTGAGCGGACCTGTTTTTTTGCATGCTACCCTTTAACTGCATCTTTCCTAAAAAAGATGTCCAGGGTAGAAATACAGAGCCACAGAGAGCATTGCCATGAGGAAGTACTCATTGCAACAGTAAAACAAGAGCAACATTGGCTATTGCAGTATAAACGTTGGAATAATTGTAGCCCTCATATGTAATTGTATTTCTAAACTTTTATGTGCTCCTTTAGCCTACCTTACATACACTGTAATTGGCTTTTAAAATAAACAAGCCCATGTAGCAATATAGCTGCTATTCTACCACAATATGCTTAAGGAAAGAAATCCTATTTAAAGTAACACTTCATCCTAACATTAAATCTGTTGGTCTTTTTGGAATGAGGCATTTAGTAAAATTTCGCACAATTACAGTTATGGTAGTTTGTGTTTCCTGAGGATGGTGTACCGTTGCTCATGCTGTTTCTGGCTATGGGGTTGTTCACTATCATCCTGATTTTCTACCTTCCAACAGATGTGTCATTTAGGAGAGTGTGATGATCAATTTATACCAGATAAGATGACAGGGATGCTGCCCCACATGTTCCAATCACTAGAAGGTTGTGTTTGGGAGGACAGATGCACGTAATCTAAGCTATGTCAGAATTAGTGAATGAGAATGTTGCAATTATGTATTTTGTGGTTTCTTTTACAGCATGTACTCTTCCTGTTTTTTTTTTCCCCTGACCTGAGTGTGGAATGTATGTGTAGCTTTAGAAATGAAGATTGGAAGAGACTGAGTATTTAAAAAGGACACATTCCTACCGTGCAATACTCTGTAGCTGCTCATAGCTGTAGTGTGCTGTCAAAATACAGACAAGGACTGAGTCTGTTGTTTTAAAACAATTGTTGGGGGTTTTGTTTGTTTGTTTTGGGGATTTTTTGTTGGGTTTTTTTGTTTTGTTTGTTTTTTTTTTTTTACAGTGATTGCCTTGATATAAAATTTATGGGATATTTTTTGATCGCAAATTTTTGCTCTGTGCCAGAATATGAAACTTCGTTATCAGTGGTCATTATATGCTGTGACTGATCCTGTCCATTCCATGTTCTGTTCCTTTCCAGGCTTTAAAAGCCATAATTGCATTTGACACTGCAGGGCTTGCTCTAGGCTGGAGACTTTTTGACCATGCTGCACATCTTGGGGGAGCTCTCTTTGGAATGTAAGTCTGTATTTACTAACTTCTGTTTGTTTTGTATTTAAATTCATCCTATATTTTTTTCCTCTTGATTTCCTCTTATTTCTGAAGCGTGGGGGTTTTTTGGAAAGTCATCTTAAGTAGTATTGAAGATAACTCACTGTTATCCTTGTAGTGCTATAAAATTGTTTGGAAAATACTATTGACAGATGCTTAAAACTGAAAGAAATTGAGCTGAACTGCCTTGGAATGATAGATTAGGTGTCAGCTTGTCCTGTCACTGTAACCTGGGCTGGCTGTCTCTGTACTCTCCCCAGCATGTTGAAGAGAGTCACAAGGCAGAAAAGATTCTCACAAAACACAGCATGGACAAATTAAAATAACTTTAGAATTAAACAGCCAAGAAAATTTCTTTGTCTCGGTGTTTTTCCTCTAATTGCCAATTTAGAGAGAGCTACAGAGTTGGCATAAGCTGAGGCCAAGTTCCTTTGAGCAGCATCTACTGCTGTTTCTCAGTGTTGCTGCATTGTCTTTTTGTGGAGCCCTTCTGATTGGGAAGAACTACTAGAAACCAGTTTGTAGGAAACAGTTCTGCATTGTTCCATATTTGAACTACATTACCTAATGAGTTTTTCCCCTTCTACCTGATTGCAATGTTGTCTTAATTTCACACTTACTGCTAAGAGTATTTTTAAACATTTTATGTAGGCATTTTAAAAGCCTACCTGAGATTTAACTAGGCCAGACAATGAACGGGTGGAGGACACTCCTTTTGGTCTACGAACTGGTTTGCCTTTGTTTGCTATTTCTTGGCTTTGGTGTCAGTAAGTTCTGTGCTGCACAGTCTCCTTTTCTCCCCTTCTCTGGCATCACAAATGCCAGGCATTTGATGTAGTCTTGCTGATTCATACCTACTTTCTGCCATGATGTATCAATATCAGCTTGTTCATTATAATGCAGATTCACATATTATTAAAATAGGATAGCAGTTGCAGTAAAAATTGTCTTGAGTTGACAAGTAACTTGCCTTCCTCACCTACATATCTTCTACTTATGTGTTCTACTCTGTGATCGTTTTGATCACTTCATGCTAAAACAGGGCCTCTATTTATGACATATGTTGAATGGACAAAGTATTTTCTATACATTGCCTCACAGGCAGTTGTCTGCTTCAGAAAGTGGCTATATGATTTAAAGGAATGGCCAGTTTACCTAGCGCTGGCTGATGGCTCATAGAAAAGTGCTTTTGTTATTCAGGTCTCAGGTGTGAAATTAGGCTTGTGGGAGAACCTTCAACCTATTTCCATGCAGTTGCTTCCCCTCCCACTTCTCCACCATAACCTCTCCTCCCTTGCTTAATCACTTATGTTGATATTCATATGTCAGCATATATAGTTCTCTATGAATACAAATAAAGCTAGAACACTTAGATAGATTAAATCTTCATTTAGATGTTTATAGAAGAAAATTCACTTTGAATGGAATGTGGCTGTTCATTATGGAGCAGTTGTATTTACATTTTAGAAAAATACTTTTACTTGGTGTTATCAGTAAGGATTAGCAAAAGCAACAGTACTGTTTTAACAGTCTCTTAAATGGAAATTTTTTTTTTTTTGCATTTTTTTTAAGTAGAAATCATGAGAGCGTGAAATTATCATTATGGAGCAGTTGTATTTACATTTTAGAAAAATACTTTTACTTGGTGTTGTCAGTAAGGATTAGCAAAAGCAACAGTACTGTTTTAACAGTCTCTTAAATGGAAATTTTTTTTTTTGCATCTTTTTTAAGTAGAAATCATGAGAGTGTGAAATTAAAGGCATGAAAACCATTCATTCTTAGGACGGAAACAAGCAAGAACAAAGAAGTTAACTATTAAGAGTCAAGAGAACAAGTGGCTTGCCTGCCACTGCCAGTTTCCAAGAATGTTGTTCTTTCTGCCTCAGTTTATCTTGTCTCCTATATTAAGCATTTGAGTTACTTGATTTTAGTGATCAGCCTGTTCCTCAGATACAAAGAAAAGTTGCAGTTAGTTTTAACTAATGTTTTCTTTCTCAGGTGGTACGTGACTTACGGCCATGAGCTCATATGGAAGAACAGAGAACCACTGGTGAAAGCTTGGCATGAAATGAGGACAAAGAACACAGGAAAAGGAGGAGGTGGAAGGTCTAACTGATTCTAATCCTAGAGATTCCTTGTGCCCAAGTGGTATATTACTTGAAGACATGGGATTGAATTGGTTTTGAAGGTTTTTTGCTACTCCACATTAAGCCTCTAAGGAGCTGAAGTTTCTAATATAAACTACAGTTACAGAAATGCATATCAATAGAAGATGAACTCTGACAAAAGGTGGAACAATAAAGGTTTTTATCCTATTGCTCTCTGAGGTAACAGTCTGCTTTACATTTTTTAAAGGAGGAATAAAAAAAGCTTTCTAATGAAGTGACCAAAAGCTCTGTCCAAAAAACTTCAAAATGGGGTACAACTGGTTAATACTTAGGAAGATAAACATTTTTAAAACTGAGGAAGTTAATGGATCACGCACCCCCCTAATGTCCATCAAACACCACTAGGTGCTTTCCTAGAAGGCACGCTTTAGACAGACTGGACTCAACATAAGGCTAATGTGGTGAAGTTCAATGGTCTTTATTGTTGAAAAGATTGGATGAGATAAGCCAATGGTCTCTTTTGATCTTAAACTTGAAATACGTGAAGCAATACTGGATTGGTTGCCAAAGCTTACATACTGGTTAATGATCCAGCTTTGTTCGTCAGCTATGGCTTATTTAACCTACGTGTGTTTTTCTTTTTTTTCTATCTGCTTCCAAGATGCTGTTACATCTTAGAATTTACTACAATTATACCTTTTTCATAGTTACATGCAGCAGAACAATGACTTATACTGTAGGTTTGGGTATTTTACCATTAGTTATACTGCTTTCTATATTCTTTCACTGCATTAGTTTGTTTTTGGGGTTTTGTTTGTTTGTTTTTTAAGTTGTACTGTATTGCTAGTTTCCTTTAAGGTTTTTCTAAGAATTTTTAAAAAGTAACATTTGGTTCACAATGTGCCAGTTCTAGAAGCAGCTTTAGCAAAAATAGATGAGGTGCCTGAGATCAGCAGCACTGTAACCAGAAGTAACTACTAAAGTAAGCCTGAGGGTAGTAGCATGACCAATGTTCCTATTACACAAATAAAAGCAAAAATTGGATTTTGGGTATGCTACTACTGTGTGCCTGTCCTGCAAGGATGACTACCTTGCAAAGGGCTGAGGAGTCTGCCCAGATACAAGCTGGTGGGTTCAAACCCTTAACTCTTCCCCGTAGGCTGAATTAGTCATTCCAGATGGGCTGTCTTGCCAAAGAACATGTTGCATCTGTAAGAAGCAACTTGTGCCTTTTTACTTTACAACAGTGCCTAGCAGAAAATGTATTTCCTGTAGGGTAAACAATACATAATGCTAAATGGCACTAGTTGTAATAAATGATGGAGTACAAAATTGCTGTAAACTCCTTTATTGCCACAGGCCAGTGCTCAAGTCTAAATTTTTTTATCCCTTGGAAAATGAGGCACTTGAGGATTTGTTCCTTTAAGTGCCTGTTGACTTAAAAAATGAAAAGAATTGGAGTATCTAATATTCCTTTGCTCTGCTCCAGAAGCTTTCTGCCTTTCTGTTTCTAATCTGTCACTTCTCCTTTCCTGCTTCCTTCTCTGATACTCAGGACAAGCATGCTGGTTTTTAGGGCTTCAGCCACAGCGCAGCCCTGCCTGCAGCAGAGGGCAGCTGAACATCCAGCCGGGCGCACTGCTGCCAGCAGCAGCCGCTTCCCGCGGAGGCAGGGGGAAGCCGGCAGCATCGGAAGATGGCCACCAAACGGGCTTGTTATAAGGGAGTATTTCGTGCCAAAGAAGCTCAAAAGCCATAGCTCACAATATTTTGCATATTGGTTTTACACCTATTTAACACTTACCTGTTGTCCTTGTCCACTTTCTTTTGGTTTTTTCCCTTCTCTTCCTTGCATTACCTCTTGTCCCCTCAACAATTTACCTAGTCTCTTCAACACTTCTCTATTTACTGAGGATTTTTTAGAGATCCTGGCTGAAAGCATCAGGGAGTAATATTGCAGGAAATGCAGTGTATAAACTCTGAAGTTCCTCACCATAGCAGCCAGTGCCTACCTCAAAGTTTGAAAGTCATGCCCCTGTATTGCTTGCAGAGAGTGGAATCCTACTCTCAAGGTCTGTTAGATGTGCTAAGGCAGTGTGGTATTGCTGCACCCTTTCAGCTTGCAGGAAAGGTGCAGATGAGCACAGAGGCATTTTTAGGCTGACCCTTCAGAGGCAATACCTGCACTTCTGCTGGATTCTCAGAGTTGCAGGGGCACAAAGCTCCTGAAAAACCAGCCTGGAACTGCCAGAGAAGTTGGGAAGTCACCATCTTTTCAGTCAGTGGCTGTGGTTTGAGGGTCTCATGCCTAAGCTGCACCCTAACTTTAGGCCTAACAGCATTCACCCTTCTAAAGGCTGTTCAGTACCTGAATCTCCCTCATTTGTAGAAACCCTAGAGGTATTTAATATATGTAAGGTTGTACAAAAATATTCACGTGGCCAAGCAGTGGGTTTCATATCACTTTGCACCTGAGCCTTCGTGCAGCATTGTCTGTCAAAGGTAAAGTACCTTCTCCTGTCCAAAATGACTTTCAAACTGCAATAGAAATGCCAACATTCAAGTCAGTCAGACAAGGAATGGCCTGGAGTTGTGACAGCTCACTAAAGTAAGATAACTTTCTGGCAAGCAAATGCCCTTCTTGCAAAACCTGCCATCAGTATATGCCAGTATCCGAGTATTTAGTCACACTTCTGAATGGCAAAGAAATTAGAAGAATGGGGGGGAGGAAGCAACCCCAAACAAACCCCAAACCCAGAAAAACCAACAACAAAAAGAACCAACCACCTAAAACAAAACTAACCACAATGGAAAGACTTTTTTCCCCCCTTTTCAAAGAGCTTATTATTGTGAATAAAAATACAATGTGGTAGTTATGTGGACGCTTGGCTGAGACAGCAGCTAGTGTTTGTGTAGGAAAATAGCAGTAAGTATAGAGACACAATCCTTCATCCCTTTTCAATGGCTTTAAGAAAGTCTGCTGTGGCCTTGCCATGTTTAAGGAATATTTGCTTCAGTGCATTGACCTGCTCTATTGAAATTTCATTTCAGTATTAGAACAAACGGTCTGAGCTTTCAGCCCCCATTCCTGGCAGCAGCAGCTGTTTTGCTTTCTGATTGGATGGCTTGCCTTTGTCTTACTGTTGCAGTATTTCCCTCTCCCCCCCCTTTTAATCATGATAAATCTCTTCTAAATGCAGACAACTTTTTAATCTCATCCAGCTTCTCCTGGTTTCCCTGTCTGAGATAGCATTTGTGCCGATTTCATCCTACAAGCTATGATGAGCAGCTGCTCAAAGCGCTCCCTGATGCTGTAGGTGGGCTCCGAGACGCACAGTGCCAGAGCCGAACTCAGTGCTAGGAAGTGACAGGCACAGGGAGAGCAGAGACATCCGATTTATTCTCCAATGTATTTTGCTAAGTCAGGCCTAGGAACAAGGATCAGAGCATCATTTGTACTGTGCCAGTGATAACAGATGATAAAGCGGATGTTCTGTTTTCTCCCATGACTGTAAAATCCATTTGTCTTTACCAGGGTAAAGTGGTGTACATTTCACCCAAATATGATTTTTAAAAATTACTACGTAGAGCAGAGTAGTTTTAGGAAAAAGGAGCAGCAGAAAATTAAGAAATGTCTCCCTGCATATTCCTAAAAGTAAAATTATGCTTGTGGGTTTTTCAGGCAACAAATGAAACGCAGCATCCAGTATCCTATATGTTATTGTGTCAAGACTTCTATGTGGGACCAAAATGTTGTTACCTGAAATTTCTGAGTCTCCTGACACGCGGGGTGGGGGGGAGAAGGGGGTGAAATCAAAACTGCTAGTAGCACCAGCAGGCGCCAAATCAGATATTTAGGACAACAGGATCATCTGCAAAGGAATTTCTTTCTATCCCTTGATAACTGTGTTTCAAAGAGAGGCCAGACACTCAAGGAGAGGTTCTGCCTCAGTCCATATCCACATTTCTAGCCCTCCTCCCCACCAGAAGCAGGTGCAAATCTGGACTGAGGTGCTAATTCTCTGCAGATACAAAATGCTCAGCTGAAATAAAGCAGGAAATCTTAGCTTTTCGAGTTCCACTGCATAATTAATTTCTTATTAGATCTCATCAGATAACCACCTGTAACTAGATTACTGCATTCTAAAATGAGGTACCTATCTAGTTAGCCTTTAAATAAACTGAGATGCCACCTATTAGAAAATCATCTGCATTCTTCACTTTTACAGTCTTATATTTCATAGTTTGGTGACCCATTGGGAGCTTCTTCTGTAATAACACACTGAATGGGGAATTGTGGAGAAGCATTATGGCCTGCAGCCACTTATTACATAAGATGTCAAATTTCAAAAGCCAGACTTTTCCCTGATGTAATTCTGTCAGCTTCAGTGGTTTGCACCAGGACTGTTTGGTTTTGAACAAGAATGTACAAAGGAAAGCTGTGGTTTCCAGTCTCTGGCAAACAGTAAATGACGTGGATCATATATTAAATATGTAATAGATGCTTGGATTTTCATCTATAGGTAGTATTTTAAAAGTGAAGTGGTTAAACTGTTAAGGTAAGGGGGGGCCGTTAAGTGAGGTTTTGGGTTTTTTTATGCACAGCTATCAGAAACTAACATTGCAAAGCTGCTATTTCTCATCAAGATCACTTATTTTATAAATACCAGGTTTCATATACAAATGCTTTCTCTAATCGTAAGTGGTTGCGGCTAACTTGAAATTGTAATCAAGCGGTGCTACCCAGCTAGGGCAGAGCAGTATTCCTTGCTTGGCCGGTGCCCGTGATTGGATACGCTACGGAGCTTCCCGGGAACAGAGAGAGGATCCCAACGCCCTAAAGCAGACACCCGGACGGGAAGGCGCACGACGACGGGAGAGCCGGTACCCCGGAGAAGGCG
>NW_009206121.1:392-1201 GCF_000690835.1 Fulmarus glacialis | reverse complement strand
CCCCGCCATCCCGGCACCCTCACCGTCACCTCCTGGTCCCCGTCGGTTGAATGATGGCAGCGAGAAGCCCAGTGGCTCATGAGGGGAAGAGGGGCCCTGAGGCTGGGCCAAGGGCTGCTGGGTCTGGGGGCAGACCCCACGTGCGCCATGGCCTCTGATTGGCCCCCAGGTAGTCAGGCTGCAGTGCCCACCCTCCCCTGAGGTGATGCTGCCTCTGATTGGCCCCCAGGTAGTCAGGCTGCAGTGCCCACCCTCCCCTGAGGTGATGCTGCCTCTGATTGGCCCCCAGGTAGTCAGGCTGCAGTGCCCACCCTCCCCTGAGGTGATGCTGCCTCTGATTGGCCCCCAGGTAGTCAGGCTGCAGTGCCCACCCTCCCCTGAGGTGATGCTGCCTCTGATTGGCCCCCAGGTAGTCAGGCTGCAGTGCCCACCCTCCCCTGAGGTGATGCTGCCTCTGATTGGCCCCCAGGTAGTCAGGCTGCAGTGCCCACCCTCCCCTGAGGTGATGCTGCCTCTGATTGGCCCCCAGGTAGTCAGGCTGCAGTGCCCACCCTCCCCTGAGGTGATGCTGCCTCTGATTGGCCCCCAGGTAGTCAGGCTGCAGTGCCCACCCTCCCCTGAGGTGATGCTGCCTCTGATTGGCCCCCAGGTAGTCAGGCTGCAGTGCCCACCCTCCCCTGAGGTGATGCTGCCTCTGATTGGTCACCTGGGTTGTCACTCTGCCCCGGTTTGGGGTCCGCCCTCCCCTGAGGTGGTGCTGCCTCTGATTGGCCCCCAAGTGGTCAGGCTGCAGTGCCCTCCCCGCCCTG
>NW_009206121.1:0-316 GCF_000690835.1 Fulmarus glacialis | reverse complement strand
GTTTGCTGCCTTCCCGCCAGGTGTGATTGGTGGAGCTGGCATGCTCCGCCCCTGCACGTTGCCCAGCTTTTATGACTCTTCCCACCTTTACTGCAGGCCTCGAAGCTTGATTGGTTGGTTACATATCAATAACGTGCCTTGCCCCTGCCTCCTCAAATGCGATTGGCTGTCTGGGGTCCACTGATTCCCCACAGACTTCTGGGTGAACGTTGCCAGGCAACTAGCTCCGCCTTCTTGCTCGGGATTGGTGAAGATCTGTAACCGTCTTCTTTCCATTATCTACGCTGGGATTGGCTGTGGCTGGGCAGTAAACCCG